>NW_004457466.1:119445-120738 GCF_000313135.1 Acanthamoeba castellanii str. Neff
TTTTGCAAGCCCTTCCATGGGGGCATATACATTGAGCACGCACATGGGCACACTGCAGGCAGACAGCAATATCATCATTAGATGGCTGTTGGGGCATGGGGCCCCAGAGTCATCGTGCTTAAGTACCTTGTGCACCCAGATATAGTGGGCCACTGAGGGCGCCACCAGAATGGCCAAACCACCTGCAGCATAGGTTTGGGAGCTGTTGATAGTCAATTCAAAATTGTGTCTGTGAGATGTGTCCTTCTTGAAGTTGGTGATTGAGTTTGGAGAGTTGAATTGCAGTTTGTTTGGCATGGAGGGTGGGTGCAGACAGGGAATTGAAGTGGATGTTATTGGTGAGCTGGCGACAGATGTGGTCCTCCATATCCACATCAGTGTCACACAGAAGGCCTGTTTCCTGAACTAGCATGATGTGCCACCCATGCTTTGACATGAGCCAATTGACTGTGTCCAAATGAGTTGGTGAATGGGTGATGTTGATGGAGACAAGGTTAAGGACACCACCAGTGACTGTGATGGGCAAGATGGTGTCTCCAGTGGCGCTGTCCAGGTCAGTGCAGGTGGCCTCTACCCCCAGGGGGAAGAGACCAATAGCCAGGACAGTTAGTAGTAGCAAGAGGGGTTGTGGGGAGGTGATTGTGCAGTGTTGAATGCAATACATACAGCATTTGCAGGCAGGGTGGCTGAGGAACCAGAGTGGGGGATGACCAACCTTGGTCCACAGGGGGTACATAAGGTGGCATCTATTTGTAGGGGGGTATTTGGTGTGAGGTGCATCATTGTTGGTGGCATTAGCAGCCAGGGCTCTGGGGATAAGAAAGAAGAAGAAGGCAAGAAGGAGGAGCACTTTACTAAGGGGTGAGCAATGCTGTTCACAAGAGGGGGTTGGGCAGGGGCAGGAAGGTAAGTTAAATGATGGGGCTGAAGCCTGCAGCCACAGCTTTGGCCAGCTGGGTGTATTCAGTGATGGCAGAGTCATTGTGGGCCTTCCATTCAGCTTGGCGAAGCTGTCTGGCTTGAGTCTCAGCAGATCTATTGGCACACTTGCATTGATCAGCAGCGCAGGCCTTGACTTCAGCCTCCCATTCCTCCACCAACTTGGCTCAGACCACAGAGATGACCTTACCATTGAAACATTTGGTGCCTGTATATGAAGGTCACAGTTGAGGGGAATGTGAGGATTAGATGGAGGAGGTGGCAGAGGGTGGGGCAAACCACTGAGTGCAAGGGCGATGGAGGCTGCTGGCAGACACAAATTCAATGAGCATCCACAGGGCATATCTGCTGTCC
>NW_004457466.1:120789-128892 GCF_000313135.1 Acanthamoeba castellanii str. Neff
TACAGGGCGCGCCAGCCGTCGTTCTTGATGACGTCCTTGAACACGCTGCGGATACCGTTGGGGTACTTGCCTGTGAAACGTTTAAGCAACGGTGAGACCGTGGCGGCCATGACGCACGCACGCACGCACGCACGCACAGATGCCATCAAGCGCGCATGGTTGCTCGGCGTTATTGGTGGAGAGCAGAGAAGAGTGGTAGATAGAGCGTACCCTCCGGAGCGGTCTGAAGCTTGGTCTTCAGGGTGTCGATGGGGATACAGCCCAGCCAGTTGAAGATACCAGCCATGCCACCAGCGAACAGGGTGCCCCATGCGCTAGGCTGGGCTTGACCTGCATACACCATATATAGACAACACCGTCAGCGCCAGAGGCAACATGGGCCAACATGACAGTGTAGCATAGTAACGTAGATACCCTCGGGCGTCATGGCGTGCTTGAGGATAGCGTAGGTAGAGAAGTAGAAGAAGGAAGCAACAGAGTCCCTGAGCATTGTGGCCATGTAGCCCTTGTTGACGTTGGCAATTCCACCCTCCTGTGGTTGTCGTTGCAAAAAAAAATAATAATAATTAAAAATAAATCAAGAAGACACCGCTTAGTGCAAGGGGCGCACCTTGTAGAGCTTGACAGCGCAGTCCCAGGGACCCTTGTACTGGCCAGTCTTGCCCTGGATCTGCAGCAGACACTTGACTCTTTCAAGTGGCGCCAAGATCGGAGTGGTGAAGATGCCCGAAGTGGCACCTGTTTGACCGCGTTGGTGAGCAAAAGTGTCACTGGCTCATGCTTGTTTTCGAAGTGCTGGGTAAAGGGAAGGCGCGGGCCGGCAAGGGGAGTGTACCGGCAAGACCGATTCGGACAAGGTCGAGGTTCTTGTAGGTGTCCTCCTTGCAGAAAATCTTCTGGCCGAACGAGTAACCCAAGAAGCACAGCGAGTACATCGGTGTAACGCCAGTCAGTGGCGCCACCATGCTGGAGGCGACAGAGAAGGGGTCAGTGAGTGGGCACAGCGGGGACAGGGCGGGGTACGCCAGATGTTAGAAAAATCACGAGCGATTGGGTTCAGATTTGGAGATGGGCGCTGTACCCCTTGTAGAGAGCGAGAGGACCTTCGGCCTTCATGGTCTTCATGGCGCAATCCCAGGTGCTCGTGTACGGAGGAGGCACACCGGGCTGCACGACCATGGTCTGCATGCGCACCTTGATCGTGTCCAGCGGGTGCCCAACGAGCACCAGGCAGGCACCGCCGAAGCCGCCCGCGATCGTGTCCTTGAGCACTCCTTGCGATTGAGACATCTTCTCTCTTTCTCTTCTCTACGTTTGGCAGCTGCGGCGGTGAAGAAGACAACAACCAAAAGAACTACGACAGCAGCGCGAACCCCAAGCCAGGCAAGGGAGCGACTACTTTCCCGGGAATGCCGCGATCAAAGCGCCAGTTGGGTGGCCGGAAAAAAGCCAGTTCTAATAACATGACGTGGCACTCCCCCGCCCGTTATTTTTTGGCGCCAAAGAGAAGAGGCCTAACAACCAGAGGCTCCAGCAACGCGTTCCGGAGCGCTTGGCGTGAAAAGGGCGCCAAACGGTGGTCACCCATCATAATTGATAAATATCCTGCAGTCTGACGACGTGCAAGCAAGACTGAGGACACAAGAAGACAAAGATGAAGCCGGTCGAATCCCATCTGCGCGATCTGAGCCTGGAGGAGATGCTCCAGCGGGCAAAGCGCCCCTTCCTCAAGGAGCTCAAGCTGGTCAACTACAGCCTCACCGACGTGCCCTCCAGCGTGTGGATGGCCACGAGGCTGCACGAGCTCGATCTGAGCAAGAACAGGCTGCGCACCCTGCCTCGCGAGCTCACCCAGCTCGAAAATCTCAGCGCGCTCTACCTCAATGAAAACGAGATCGAGGAGCTCGACCCGGAAATCTTTGATGGCCTGAACAACCTCGAGATTCTGGAGGTCGCTCAGAACATGATCAGGGATATCCCTGTTCGGTAAGCATTTCATTCCCCTGTCGGAATCTCATTCATCTCTCTTTAACCAACCTGAACGCACAGGCTGTGCTTGCACCACCCCTTCATCCAGCACCTGGATTTCTCCAACAACAAGCTGGACAAGATCCCGGGCGAGCTGACCATGCTGCCCGAGCTCACCTACCTCAACCTGTCCAACAACTACATTCAGGTCATCCCGAAGACCATCAAAAATCTCCAGGTACGCCCCCGTACTAACGATTTCATCTGATGTAAAGACCACCCTAACCTTTCATTGCTCGGCACAGAATCTGGAGGACTTCAAGATTGCCAACAATCTGCTCACCACACTTCCCATTCAGCTGGCCTCTCTTCCTCACCTGGTGCGCTTGTTCTCTCGATGAGATTCTTTGTCTGATTATCTGTCTGACATCTTTCTCCTGCAGAGGATCGTCGACGCCAGCGAGAACAGGCTCACGTCGGTCCCCGAGAAGCTGCTCTCGATCAGCCAGCACGCCCGCAAGGTGGCCCGTCGCAAGAGCAACCGCCGCCGCACTTTCCTCTCGATTGGCGGTACACCGACCTTCGCCTCCACCTCCACTTCACCACGCGCTTGCTTGAGTGATGGGCTCATGTACAACGTCGTGTCACCTGCAGCCTCGCTTCAGTTGTTGCTGGACGGCAACCCGCTCCACGAGTTCACGACGTCGTCCATGGCCAAGCGCGAGGAGATGAAGAAGCAGCACGCCGCGCTGTCGGCCATCGCCAAGGGGTCCTCCGCCGGCGACTCGCTCGCCACCTCGGGCGAGAAGAAGGCCAAGGTCTACACCATCGGCCTCCTCAGCGAGTCGGGCGCCGTCAAGCCGGCCGCGGCCGGGTCCTCCGGCTCCCTGGGCCTCCTCGGCTACTCCCGCTCCGTACGCGCCTCGCACCCAACTCGCGAGACTCAGTGCAATCGCTGCTCACCATAGCACTCGACACAACACACGAAACACGACACGACACGACACACAGACCAAGTGCACGGCGATCCAGACGCTGAGGGGCTACTTCACGGAGGGGATTGACGAGGACGACGTGCCCGAGGCCGATGAGGAGGAGGACAAGGAGAACGATGATCCCAACACGGACGACAGCGAGGCCGAGGAGTGGGAGGAGGAGCGCAGGGGCGAGGAGGAGCTCACCTACCTCGGCATCAAGGAGCATCTGGCCTTCCTCGACTACAACAACTACTTCATCAACACTGGTACCACCCTGCAGTCCAGTCAGTCAATCAAGCAAGCAATCAATCATTTGCAGTCAACCACTGACCACGCGCACGCACCGTCACATCACAGTGCACACGAACGTCATTGGCACGGACAGGATCCAGGGGCCGGTCTGCATCAGCATCGAGAAGACCCCGCAGCCGGGCACCTGCTGGTACCGCGCTCTCGGTAAGCTCCTCCTCCCCCTCAGTTGCTGCGGTGTCGAATCGAGTATGTTTTTATTTACGGAGATTTACCAAACGTATAGTGAGGACGACCAAGGGCGACCACCGCTTTGCGATTCCGGCCAGCTTCATCAAGCTGGGCAAGCACCAGACCTACGCCTCGTCGCAGCAGCTCCTGAAGGCGCTCAAGCAGCTCATCCCGCTCAAGCTCAGCGACCTCTGGGTCATCAGACACCCCTCGTGCCACCAGAAGCTCAAGCAGCTCGAGAGCAAGCTCGTACTCGCGCCCACCCTTTTATTATCATATAGAAATCTGTTTATGTAAATATTACATATTGTTAACTTTATTATTTACTTGTATATTTCTATACGCCGCCCGCAGTACTTCAATCCTCTCAGGTTCGGCATCCTGTACGCTCGAGATGGCCAGACCGAGAACGAGATCTACGCCAACAGTACGTCACCCGTTTAAACCAAACTCACCACTCACCGCCTGCGGCCGTGCATGCCGACTCTGAGTCGTTCTCATTTTTTGGCCGATGGCACCGAAATGTGTGCAGATCAGACGAGTCCGGCGTTCGAGGAGTTCCTGGAGCTGATGGGCACCAAGGTGGACATCGATACCTTCGACAAGCCCAAGGCTTACAAGGCCGGCCTCAACAAAGGCACGCATAAGCCCGCTCGCCTTCCCACCACCCTCGCATACCGCATACTTACCGCACACGCACCATCGCACACGCACACGCGTGAGCAGATGACTGCAAGCACTCGTGGTACACTGAGTACAGAGGATTCCCCATCATGTTCCACGTGGCGCCCTACCTCAACGCCAGCCCGTCCGACCCGCAGCAGCTGGGCCGAAAGCGTCACATCGGCAACGACGTCGTCACCATCGTCTTCTACGAGGGCAACTCGCCGCTCAAGCTCGACTTTGGCGGCTTCATCCGTACGTGCACCGCTCCCCCCCCCTCCCTTTCCTCTTTCCTACTCCAATTTCATTGGTCCCAAAGTTATAAAATCGCAAGCTGACCATCGGTTGGTTTCACAACCATCAACGCCTGCAGACGCCTACGCTGTGGTGCAGCCCAACCGAGACAAGCACGCGACCAACTACCGGATCTCGATGAACTACAAGCAGGAGGTGGTGCCGCCCACGCCGGAGCTGCCCGAGAACGGCGTCCTCTCCAAGTCGGCCTACTTCCGCGAGTTCCTCCTCACCAAGAGTACTTACGCCCCCCCCCCAATACCAGCCGACCGAGTGGACGTCTAACCATGATGAGCTCTTTTGGCAGTCATCAACGCCGAGTTCTGTTCGCACGGGTCGGAGAAGCTGCGACTGTTGACCACCTCCTTCAGGAAGGAGCACATCCTCCACTTCCAGGACATGTACCCCAAGGAGAGGGAGAGGGTACGATCCCTCCCTCCCCACAATCATCACCCTCTGCCTCAATCGCGTTGGGCTCACGCGGCTCGTGTGTGTGTTGCGTCTGGGCAGAGCCGAGCGGGTAAGGAGGCGATCAGTTCGCCGATGGGGCAGGAGAAGGGGGGCAAGGCGAGCGGCAGCGGGAACCACCTGCTGGGCCTCAACGACGACGCGTCGGCCAACTACTACCTCGACCCCAAGACCCTTTCGCGGTTCGTGAAGAAGATCCAGGAGGAGAAGGAGGCCGGCAGCGCCGAGAGCTCGCCCGCGCCCAACGAGAAGCGCAAGTGGTACCGCAGCGGCATGCTCATCTAATCATCATCATCATTGATGATCCCAACACACACGCCCTACCTATCCCAAGCCTTGGCGGCTGCTGGTCCTGTGTGCTCCTCATTCAAAAACAAAGGAATAATGACAACAAGAGAAAGATGACCACTACCATGGACATTAGCATCTCTTCCACCAGAAGTGATTCTATCACAACTGCAGGACATTCTATCACATATGCATATGCAATAGAATGTTTGCTAATATGTCTGCTCCTAGCCCCACAGATCATGTGAAGATGAATGCTGCAACAATTTGATATCAACTGAATGATAAAGAGCAGCTCCAGGCCACCCTCACAGTGAGCAGCCACCTCATTTCAAATGACCACAAGTTCTATGAGGTGCTCTACCTCTTCTCCATTCTCAACATCCTGCAGAAACAGTACACCAATTACAGTAGTATTAGGTGAGTACACACTACCATCACTCCACCATGCCTCCTTCACCATCCCCCACAGCACTCCTCACTTCATCAGCATCCACCTCTCCCATTACCCTCTCTCTCATTTGTCTCATCTCCTGACATCCTCCAGCCAGCACACCCCCTTTCTCCTCACCCATCTGTGCTTGCCTTCTGGTGTGGCAGGCAACTCTCAACCACTCAACTCTCAACTGCTCAACTCTCAACCGCTCTCCCCTCCTGATTCTTACTTCTTCACACATCAGGTCGGCTCCTCCAGCTGCGCAAGAAAATGAAAGAAACTGTTGGAAATTGCGCGCCAACCAACATTCAAAGATCAACCGGCCTATCCCCAGCGGTTGCGTCGCCTTTTAGAATAATCTATCCACGGGGAGCAAAGACTACCAGTTATTTAGTGCCATAAGCCTCCGCGACAATGCACTTGTCCCTGCTAGAAGAAGGGTCACTTCCCTGCTTGGCTCTGTTGTTCATTCTGGGCGCCATTGGTGCGCGAGCAGTCTTCCGCTTCCTCCGCGAAGAGCCCGAGCCGAAAACATCAGATGTTATCGACCGTGGCGACTCTTCGGTGCGTTCTCTTCAGGGGGAAACGAACCATTATGGACATATTTTCTCAACACAAAAACCCTCATTCAGGTGACCCATATCAAGCTACATACTTTCAAACAACCCGCTAGCGCTCAGACCGCGTGCTCCTTAAGCCCCTTCTGCGAGAAGCTCGAACTGTTCCTGCGCATGGCAGCCCTGGACTTCAAGGCCATCGACGGAAAGTACGCACAACTTTTTTGTTATTTTCCTGGAAATAATGAAAATATCATTAAAATCGTATCTCCGCGCGGCAGTGTGGTCACCGCGCCCAAGGCTAAGCTGCCTATGATCGAGCACGGCGAGAATCTGGTGCCTGATTCCGAGCTGGCCATCCGCTATCTCATCAACACCTTTGGAGAGAACAAAACACACCTCGGCCGCATCCGCATCAAGCTGACCCCCGAGGAGCAGGCACGCTCCGTTTTGTTGACCAACGTGACCAACGACTCCCTCTACCAGCTGCTCCTGCATGCGAGATGGGTGGACCTCTCGGTTTGGAACGTCGTCAAGGGTCTCTACTTCGGCGACCTTCCTCTCCCGTTCCGCCTTTTGATCGTTCCGTCCATCCGCCGAAATATGGTAGGGTGGTTGTGGGGCCACGGCTACTCACGCTACTCCCAGAAGGACAGAGTATGGTTAGCCCGACGCGAAATCGACGCCCTGGCCACCATTCTGGGCGACCACCCCTACTTCAACGGCGACGAGCCCACTCCTGTGGACGCTGCCGTCTTCGGCATCCTCGACAACTGCATCTACGGCATCGGCTCCGTTTACGGCATTCGCGACCACGTTCAAACCAAGAAGAACCTCGTCGCCTTCGTGGAGGGCATCCGCCAAGAGTTTTTCTAGAGTCCAGCCCAGTCTGCGCTCTCAGCGTCGCCGTGCGCGACACGGATTGCCAATAAAAAGAGCGCTTTTCAACAGCTTTATACCAACAACATGCGGATGAAGTGTTTTAATGTGAAAATCATCAAAAATGGCTGCCCATAGCTTTACAAAAGGAGGAAAGAGAGGTGGCGGGAACATGAGTGCAGAGGTTGTGGTGTATCTTGTGGTGGAGATGATAACGACGACGATATGTAGAATGTGGTGAAGATGTAGAATACAACACAATGTGGGTTTATGTGCACAACATGAGGAGTGAATGGACAGCACAGAGGGATAGAGAGAGTATGGAGACGGGAAGAAAAGACGAGCGCCGACGCACGCGGTGTCGCGAGCGACGATGGCTGGGTAGTGATGATGAGCAGAGGCGGTGATTGTGTTGCAGCTCGCGAGGAAGAGTGTGGAGGGATTAACCGAAACCCGCGAGGTCAGCGAGGAGATCCTTGAGCTCATCATTCGCTGCCGCATCTCCATGCATGAGTTCGAGTCCGTCTGTGCTGCTATGTCTAATTGTTTCCGGATGGGAAGGGAGAGGGTCAGTGTGGCTCTGAGTGACGGGAAAGCTTCGGGCTTACTGCATGCCATAGGCCGGTTGCGACTGATGAGACGACGACCCGCCTTCGTAATCACTGTTAAACCATCACGAATCGCACGCGCACACACGCGCACACGCAACGACGAGCCGCGGTTAGGCCAACATCAAACCCCCAGGCACGCGGGGGGGGGGGTGAAGGCCGTACGCAAAGCCGTTGAGCTCTGCCGCCGAGAGAGGCGGGAGGGCTGGAGGCGGCGAGGGCGAGCGGCCGGGGTAGGGCGGCGAAGGCGAACGGCCCGGGTAGGGAGGCGGCGAGGGCGAGCGTGGCGGCGGGGGCGACGGCACCCGCCCGTTCCGGAGAGACGACGGCTTCGAATCACCGTAGTTCGGCACCGACAAGCTGCTGCTTCCGCGCAACGAGGAGTGCTGTCGTGGGTGGGTGTGGGGGGGAAGGGAGAGACCGACCGATTAGCCGACCATCACAAGGCGGTGGGCGGTGGGTGAAATTGGGGGGGGGTGAAGGGG
>NW_004457466.1:128958-146517 GCF_000313135.1 Acanthamoeba castellanii str. Neff
AGGGGCGGGGGCGGGGTGCTGAGGGAGAGGGCGAGGTCCTCGTCGAGCTCCTCCTCGGCGTCGGCGGGGGAGGCGTAGGCGCCGCCCTCCTTGATCATGGCGTCCTTCTCCTCCTGGTGCTGGGTGAGCATCCACTTGATGATGTTGGTGAACTCGTCCCTCATCTTGGCCTCGTGCTCGCGCTGCTCGGCGATGAGCTGGTTGAGGTCGTTGGCGCGCTCCTCCTCGGTGCGGGAGAAGTCCTTCTGGGAGGTGAGCTGCTGCTGGTGGTGCTGGCGCTGGAGCTCGAGCTCGCCCTCCTGGAGGGTGCGGAGCGAGGCGAGGAGGTCCTCCTGCTGCTGCTTGGCGAGGGTGATCTGCTTGAAGTGGTCCTGGCGCAGCCTGGCCATGCGGTCGACGTGCTGCTGGCGGAGGAGGTCGTGCATCTGCTTCTCGTGCTGCTGCTTGAGGTTCTCCTGGCGCTCGCGCTGGTCGTTGGAGAGGGCGTCGCGGGCCATGGTGTGCTGCTGCGAGAGCGTGGAGAGCTGGTCGGCCTGCTGCTGCTGCGTCTCGCGCTCGAGCTCCTGGCGGCGCTTGAGCGCGTTCTCGAGGAAGGTGACCTCCTCCTGCTGCTGCTTCCGCTTGAACTCGTTCAGCTTGGACCGCTTGTCCACGCGGTTCACGCTCCGGTTGGCCTTCTGCCACTCCTTGGTCTGCTTCTTCTGCATCTCCTTGAACTCGCGGTTGTTCACCCGCTCCTCGTCCTGGTGCTGCCGGTGCTGCTGCTCCGTCACCAGCCGGTGGTGCTCCAGCACCTGCTCCTTCTGCAGCGCCTGCTGCTCCTGCAGCTGCCGCTGCTCGAGCGTCAGCTGCTCGCCGATGTTCTCCAGCTCCGTCTGCTGCTTGGTCTGCAGGTTGGCCAGGTCGAACTTCTGCGTCTCCCGGAACTGCTTCATCCCCGTCGACACCTGCTGCTGCTGCTGCTCTCGCGACTTCTGGCACTGCTGCCGCTGCTGGTACAGCGTCATGCTGTTGTCCTTCTTCTTCTCCTCCATCGCGATCTTCTGCGAGAACAGCAGCTGGTCGAACAGCGTCGAGTTCTTGAACGACGTGTCCAGGTTCTTCAGAGCCTCCGGCGACGCCCTGCACATATCCACCACCACGTCATGCCACGTCAGCCACTGTTTGGGGGGGGGCAATGGGGCGACAGACAGCGAGAGCGGCTCGAGACGTACTTCTCCTTCTTCATCCGCTTCTTCTCGTCCTGGTAGTTCTTCTCCTTGACCTTCTGCTGGGCCTTGAAGTCCTTGGTGAGCCTCTTCTGCTCCTCCTTGATGTCCCTGAGGCTCTTCTTCTTGTCGTTCTCGTGCTCTCGCTTCATCTGCCGCTGATCCCCCGAGTGCTCCCTCTTCTGTGTGTCGGTCTCGGTCAGGTACTCCTTCTCCCTGCGCTTCTGCACCCTGACGACCTCCTTCAGCTGGTTCTGGAGCTTGCCGTCGTGCAGCGCCTTCAATTGATCGAGTTGCTCCTGTGTACGTCAACAAGGGGGGAAGCAATGGTGAGCCCACACCACACACATCGCACGCACGCACGCATCACACACGATCGCACACGCACACATGTGGATGGGGGGAGGTGGGCACCTGGTGAGCCTTGAGCTGCCTTTGCTGCTGTTGCTCGTGGGCCTTCATCAACTTGCCGAGTTGCTTGATCTGCTGCTTCAAAACTTTCTTCTTGACGACTGCCCTGGCGCCGTTCGACTTGAGCGTGCGGGTCAGGGTGGGGCGGCGGTTCTGCTCTGCAGCCCTTTCCTTCGTTTTCTGTATTTATATATAAAAAAAATTAGCAACCGGAGAAGAACGCTGGTCAGGCAAAGCGCACACGCACACGCAACGACACGACACGCACGCGCAACACGACACTGGTCTTCAAATATTCTGAGATTGTACCCTCTCTTCGTGGAGAGCCTTGCGCTTCTCCTCCTCGGTCATGGTGCCCCACTGGGGGCTGTCGCGGATGGTCGCCATGCGCGTGGGAGGGGAGGGGACGGCCACCGGAGCCTCCACGGCCACGGTCGGCGAGGCGGCCACCTCTCCCGACTCCGACTTTTCGGACTCGTCGAGGTCGTCATCGGAAATCTCCATCGCTGCGCATGTACACCGCAACACCACCCAACCAGCCAGCACCGACAATGAAGAACGAGTGAGTGGCCACGAGGCGAGATTGATTGGTGGCGGGGCGGGGCGGGGCGTACAATCGCGACCCTCGGTGGGAGCGGTGATGAAGGCGGCCTCGGCATCGCGGGTGAGCCTGATCAGGTTCTTGATGATCGTGCCGTCCTCCTTCTCGATTCCTGCGAACCACGGATGCTACACGAGGGCTTCAATGTCAGGCCGGCGCGCCGGCGTGGACGAACCCCGAGCCAGCTCCGGGGGGGGGATGGGAGGGTTGAAGGGGGGTGCATGCATACCTTGAGGAGCTCCTCGGCAGACTTTCTCTGGTCGGGATCCTTGACGAAGCACTCCTTCAGGAAATCGTTGAACTCGGGCGACCTTCACCAAACGACCACCGGACACGAGTTGGTTGGTTGGTTGGGACCGGGCAGGGACAAGGAGACGGTCGGGATCCGTTTTCGAAAAGAGAGGAAGGGAGGAGGTACCAGCTGGAGGGGGACTTGAGGCGAGGCGGTGGGTTCTTGGGGATCTGCATGACCGCCGTCATCGGGGCGATCTCGTGCAGCGGCGGCTGAAGTTCCGCCATTTCTATACATGTGATACCCAGCGACCACAAATCGCACTGCACGTCGAGAACGACGCAACACACGCACACAGTCAACCACCGAACGCAGGCGAGGGATGAACCCGTGTTCACGGCGGTAACGGTGGGACGGTTACCTTTTCATTGTAAGGCGCGATCACGGTGTTGACGACCTCGGGGGCGATCCAATACGGGGTGCCGATGAAAGTCCTGCGCTTGTCGTGGGGCGACGCCATCTGCGCCGAGACACCGAAATCGGTGAGCTTGACCTGGCCCGACTCAGTCAGCAGGATGTTGGCGGCCTTGATATCTCTGTGGATGATGCCCTGTGTTACGCAACCACAACGCAACGACAGTCAGCTTCCGGCCACAATGCAACCACACATCCTCAGTCTCCGCGGAGCCGCGGGTGGGTGCGCAGATCAGGGATGGCTGGCTGGTGCCTACCTTCTTGTGCATGTAGGCCAGACCACAGAGCGATTGGTGCGTGATCCACCTGTTCTGCATTTCCGTCAAGGGAGTCTCCAAAACTGTTGGAAGAGGAAGAGGAAGAACGAGACGGCGTTGGTTCAATGCTTACAACCACGGACACCAACACGGGGAGAGAGGGAAGAAGCAGAATAGGTACTTTGGTAGAGGTCGTTCGCTGACCCGCCGTCGCACAGCTCCATTGCAATCTACGCAAGGAGTCGAACAAGACCGTAAGAAAAAAAGGGTAAAAGGCGTTCATCGTGACCCATCGAAAGAGGAATCAATAAGCGGGGGGGGGCAAGGGAGGAGAGGGCGTACAAATAGTTCCTCGCCCTTCTTCCAGCTTCCAAAGTACTTCACGATGTTCTTGTCGCTGCACTTCTGAAGAATCAGAATTTCGATCATCATTTCCTCGAAGGTGTCGTCCTCTTCAAGCTGGATGATCTTCAAGGCCACTACATCTTGTGTGGGTTTGTAAATCGCCTGTACGCCGTTGTTAGTCCATCATCAATCATCTCACCGAGCAGCAACTTTGCGTCTCCACATTACCTTGTACACGTGACCATAGGAGCCCACAGCCAACTCCTCGATGAGGTCGAAGAGCTTGGTGGGGTCCTCTTTGGAAGTGATGACCGACTCGATCGACATTGCGACGATGAATTAGGCCGTACTGGCTGAACGAACGGATGATGGAACCAACGTTAAGGGAAAGTGATGGATGGCGGGATGAATAGGCAAGGAAGTAAGAAGGAAGGAGCGAAGTGAAGGAGAAGCAGAGCAACGCGTGGCGAAAGGGGAGTTTCCCTCGGCCACAACACGCGCCGTCCGACGGGGACAAAGTGCCGACGCGGGGGGGGGAGGATTTGCGGGGGGCGAACCAAAAGGACGAGAGGCGGGAAGATGGATGGAAGGGAACCCCTGGGCCGCTGTTCTTAGATGGGGAGAAGGAGGATCGTGCGCCTCAAAGGGCCAAGCAGAAGGTTCTTTGATTTCCTACGCACCGCGGAGGAAAATAGGCGGGTTGGGTGCCCCCAGCGACCACAGCAAGACGCCCAAAAGGTGGTCCTTTCCCTTCGCGGCAGGACACCAATGAGGGAACAACTACCCCAAAGTCGACATATTTTAAACTCCTCCCTTTCGTGTTGCACGGCACCCAACCGGTGCTATCGCGTTACCAAGGGTGGGAGGAGCTCGTGGTGTTGGACGAGTTCTTGAACGAAAAGACAGAAAGGTGGAGGTCTCAGGGCACATCGTCCAACGTGAGACTGCCAAACCCGCCGGCGTGGAATCGCTTGAGAAAGTGGTGCGCCGCCACCTCAAGGTCGTCGGTGCCCTCCACTTGCTTCGCGCCTGCATTACCCAGGTTACCCCAACACCGACAGGAGATAGAGCCCCTACGTCAGAAGAGCACTTCCAATGTTGCTACGGGACAACATCATCTTCTAGAAGCCTGGGGCTGGGATAGGCCCGGCGTGGCAAGGGTGGCTGCCAGCGTACCTGTCTTTTGGGCGATCCTGCGGAGGAGGTGCTCGATGTCGTCGGTAGGTCCGTCCAGACCCCACGCCTTCACGTAGCCTTCCCAGGCGTTTAGTCGGTTGAGGGAGTAGAGCAGGTAGTCCGCGATGGCCTGCTTGCCGACGATCGACTCCTTTACCGCACCTGGAGGGACATAATCGCAAGGTGAGTGCGCATTTGCACTCCTCTTCTCTCACAGGAGCCACAGGGAATTGCTGGCAAACCAGTGAGTGCGAGTCGGAGACCCACGTCGGCGTTCTCCACGTTCGGGATCATCACACCCGGCGTATCGACCAGATAGGCCAGGGGCTTACTGCTCACCTTGAAGCCAGTCAGATCCCGCGTCACTCCGGGGAGTGGCCCTGTCTTGGCAAACTGTGATCCTGCAAGAGAGCGATGTCGCTCGTGAGACGCGCCGCCGCCAAGGCACTGCTTGCAAGCGACATAGACAATTGCTCAAACCTCTCTTTTTCTTATCTGAGTCGGACAGGCAGTGCTGGCGCAGGCTATTGATGATTGTCGACTTACCCACGTTCGGCAACTGTCAAGCCAACAACGACTGTGAGCAGCTGAACATCAGCATAGAAGGGGGCTTGGATGATCGTACACCCATAATCATAAGTGTCAGTGGCTTGTCTGGATAGCCCGGGCAAGACGTGCTCGGGTCATCAGCGCCCTCTCCTAACCTGCAAGCACGATCGTTGGTCGCACAGCCTCTTTTCTGACTCCGATGACGTGGGAAGCGTACAGACGCTGCCGGTGCTGTTTGTAGTGCTCCAGCGCAGTCGGGATGAGCGACTGTATGGCCTTCCCGGCCTTTCCCGCTCCCGCTGTTTCCCAACGATGCGCGGTGAGTCAGAGCAAGCTGCGGCACAAGACGTTGCGACGACGAGGAGTGGTACTGGCGGAGGTGCAAATGACCGGCTGGCCGTTCAGCCTTTCGTGCAGGGCTTTCGTTATCCTCTGTTGTCGTTTGCAGCCGATGAAGCGTCAGTTAGGGACCTGGCAGAACGAATCGAAGAGTACTGCTTATTGAGCGCAGAGGGGGGAGGCACAAAGCGAACGTGCAGCAAGATGTGGAAGAGAGTTGGTGACGTGCCGGCAGGAGGTTGTGGTTGGTGAGGTCGGCCTTGTGCAAAATGAGGATGCGCGGGATGTGGCGCTGGGCGAGCACGCCCTCGAGGGTGCTGTTGGCAGCGGAAAACGGGATGCGTGCATCCCGCACCTCGAGCACCACGTCCACGCCTCCGCTGTTCAGCCGTTCTCGCATGAGGCGTGTGGCCTTGGCCATGTGCCCCGGAAACCAATTCACAGCACCCGCGAAGCTGAAGCTCGTCCGCCCACTGCGCCACACCATCTTGTCCATCTTCTACTTTATCGTTCTTTTCTTTTTTCCTTCATGATTTTCACTTTTAATAAAATAAATAAAAGAAAAATGGGCGCATTGAAGCTCACAACTTGGCGGAGCTCTTAGGGAAGTTGA
Source organism: Acanthamoeba castellanii str. Neff (assembly GCF_000313135.1). Taxonomy (NCBI): domain Eukaryota; phylum Discosea; order Longamoebia; family Acanthamoebidae; genus Acanthamoeba; species Acanthamoeba castellanii. The sequence continues at coordinate 135,164 of NW_004457466.1, forward strand.
TGCGCTTCTTCTCCTTCTTGGTCTTGAAGGTGAAGGCCAGGCCGCGGAAGGTGGCACGGCGGAAGCGGCCGATGTTGTAGATGAGCTCCTCCAGCTTTTCGCCCTGGCCCTGGTGATACTGGTGGCGCAGCTTGATCGTCACCACCTTGGAATGCGACACGCGGTCCAGCCTGATCACGCGCTGCTCGTGGAAGAACTCCAGAGCGTTGGACAGCCCCTCGGTCGAGAGCGCCTCAATGAAACTCAGCTCTCCACTGTAGTACTGCGCCATCGAGAACACCCTGCGTGTGCGTGTGCGTAAGTACCGCATGCACGACGGGAAGTGTGCCATTGCGGAAAGACGGGACAACGCACCTGACTCGTTCGAGGAAGCTGTTCTTTTCCATGATGATGCTGGGGAGGAGGCTCTTGAAGGCGTTGATGACGAGCCAGTAGGAGTCGATGAACGGCCAGAAGAGGGAGCACAGGAAGAGGAACATCTCCTGCGCGTCCTCCGAGGCCTGGATCGAGACCATGGTGGGCGACTCCTCGTCCTCCTGCTCCTCCTCGGGAAGCGCAGTACGGGCGACCTGCTCTTGCTTCAGGATGCCCCGCTCCTGCATTTGATTGAGCGTCTGCTCGAAGTTGACCTCGATATCCGGCGAAGGCTTGTAGATGAACTCCTGCAGAGGCAGCCATGGCATGGGTTTCGGGCGGTGATTGCCAGTGAGAACAGAAGCACAACAGGGGGCGGCGGGATATGAGTTGGGGACAGACCAGCTTGAGGAGCTGCGAAACGAATCGCACGTCGTTGAGCAGGTCACGCTTATTGACCTTGAACTTGGAGATGTCCTCAGGCTGGCGACAGTTCACAAAAAAGAAGGTGAGCGACAATTCAACTGAATAATAAAAAAATAAAATAAAAGGAAAGAGTTCACATTGGTGGTGTACCTGGGCCACACGGATGTGAGGCTTGATGGAGGCGTAGAGCGCTGCCGACACGATGCCCTCCAACACGAACCAATGGATAATCGAATTCTTGTAGAACGTCAACTCCAACCTATAAGAGCGCAGAGCGAATGAGGAGGCATCCCGAGTGAGTCGTGCAGACACGGTTGAGCGGAGGAGAGCAGCGAAGAGCGCCGCACCTTTGCTTGGGCTGATAGACGGTCTCGTGTGTGCCCTGCTTGTGCTTCTCCACCAGATTGTCGAGCACGTTGAGCGCGTTTTCTGTGATGCGGAGCGCGCTGATCTTGTCCTCCTGGAGAGATAGACGCACGTGTAAAGTCGCAATGAGTGTTTGGTGTCGTTCATCAATGCTGGCATGGGCAGCGCGTTCGCTTACCTTGAGAGAGGCGACGAAGCCGCCGCGCTCGACGATCATTTGCCGCAGCTGAAGGACCTTGTTGCGCAGTTGGGTGATGGGCAAGCCGCGACCGGTGTGCGTGAGGAGAGCCGTGGCCACCAGCGCGGTGGGTCGCGCCACCGTCACCTTGTTGCACTCGTAGAGAACCCTGACGTCATAGTGTGGCCGTGAGTACAGGTGGCACTTCTAAGCAGAAGAGGTGGCAGCGATAGGTACCGATAGGCGAGGGCCGATACGAGGCGGCGCACAGCAGGGTCATCAGGTCCGGTCTCAGCACGCAATTGATGTCGGACGTACTGGTTGGCAATGAACTGCTTGATGGAGATGGCATCGCCTGTGGACCATGAAAGCGAAGCCCGCGCACATGAGCAATAACCACCACAAACGGGGAGAAGCCTGGGAGGGTACCGATGTTGACGTCGACACGTCCGAATTTGAACTTCAAGAGGCGCGCAGCACGGATAACGCCGGCAACGGTCTCGGGTTCCTTCTGCCCGCCCAACAGCTCCTTTTTGTAGGCCTCGCCTTCGATCACCTGTGTCGGCCGGCCGACGTCAGCGCGTCGGCTAAAAGAAGGAGGGGGGGAGAGGCTGGAGGGAGGTACCTTGTCATAGCTGATCGCCACAGGCACGACCATGGCATCATCGACTTGGCCTTCGAGAACGGTGTTGGTGATGACGGACAGCATTCCCATCTTGGGCCGCAACACCTTACCGCTGCGGCTGCGTCCTCCCTCGATGAAGAATTCCAACACCGACGCTGCAAGCCACCATTCGCACGCGCGCTTGTTAGTGATATGAAGAATGAGCGAAACTGCAGGGTCAGGCAGTGGGTACAATACATTCGTTGAGGATCTGCTCCACATAGCAGCGGAAGAGCAGCGAATAGAGCGGGTCGCCGGCAAACTCCCGGCGAATGAAGAACGCTCCTGCTCGCCTGTTGTAGCGACAAGCAGAAGCCAAGCAAGGTCAAAGAGAACCAAGACCGGGAAAGAAAAACGCGGAATGAGACTTGGGCAAGCATGTGTGACGCACCTGAAGAGGTAGCCGACGATGGGGATGTTGAGATTGTCTCCGGCAGCAATGTAGGGCAGCGGCAGGTTGTAATGGAAGCAAATGATGGACATGACGATGTAGTCGATGTGCGACTTGTGCGTGGGAATGAGCACCACCGGAACACCCTTTTCTTCCAGCTCTTTCACCTGTTCACAGCATGGTGCGTGATGAGGCAAAGTACGTTTGCTGCGTGCGGTGAGAAGAACGTACCATACGGAGACCTTGGTCATCAACGTGAATGGAAACGAAGAGGCGCTTGAGGATCTTCGTCATCACGTATTCGAACGAGCGCGTGATGCGCGAGCTGAAACTGGCGATCATGTTGCCAATCATTTCTGCTACATGTCGCTTGGCCGCCTCCTCCGACATCTTCTTCTCGATTGCGTACTTTTGTGTGGCCTGCGCTCTCACACCGACACGCCCACCACCCGTTGGAGTGAGCAAACACCCAACAATTGCAGCATTTGGAAAAAAAGAAAGAAAAGAAACAGGAAAGGAGGTAGCGAGGGCAAGAGGTCGCCAGCATTCCGTACCCGGATGACACGCTCGTCCTTGAGAATGGCGTTCTTGATGATGTTCTCCGTACGCGGGAAGGGCTCGTGTGCGCCTGGCAGGTGTTGGTAGCCGGCGTAGGCCTTCCACAGGTCGAAGAAGTTGCCCACCAGCCGCCGCACCTGCATAAACGATCGCACAAAAACAAACGCATTAATGCATCGTTTTCGTCATTTGCCATTCGAAGTGAGAACATAAGAGCCTGTACCACGAAGTTCTCGCTCCTAATGCGACGCTGCCTAAACAGATTTTCATGCGAATACTCTACGATTAATTTGTTCAAAATTGGATGAAAGATTAGCCCAATTTATACTCAATGCTCAAACGTAGAAGTGAGTGCACCTGCAGCGTTGAGGCGTTGTTGGCCAAGCATCTCTTCCTCTTGGACGGGCACTGCAGCTGTGCCCTTTTCGCCTTCAATATTCTGGGCTTCTGTGCTCTCCTCCTCGTTGCTAATCTGAACCTGCTCTTCAGCCTCGCCATGGCCGTGAGGGCCGCCACTCGCCTCGGTCACGTCGGCCATCCTGCTCTTTGATCCTTCTCCTTGCTGCGACTGCCCGTGACGGAACAAACCAACGACGCCAGAGTTGTTGTGTTGTGATTCCACGTCGCGCAACATTCCGCAAGATCAAACTATGTCGGGAATTTACGGTGACAGCACCGCGAAAACACCAAAAATATGAGCAACAATATCGACCACTACATTGTAGACTGCACTTGGGACAACATGTTGGTGGCCTGTCCAAGGCGCCCAAGGTAGCCAAGCTTTTGTCGTTGGGATTGACTTACTTCACCCCCCTTGTATTTGGGCAAGGAGCAAAGTACGGCCACAAGAGAGGGTCAAACGCCGCCAGCAACAGCAGTGAGGTACACGGGCACTCGCCTGGGCCTAGAACTGCTTGAAGAAGTTGCAGATATCGGGATGCTCCTTGAAGCCCACCTTGAACTCCTCCAAATCTATCGTACCGCTCTGTGGAGGCCCAGCACGATGGCAAAACAAGCAAGTGGTGAGGCCTAAGCACGGGAGCAAGACAAAAGAAGGACGAGAAAGAGCGTGCGTACGTTGTCGGCGTCCACCTTGGCGAAAATCTCGTCGATGATCCTCTGGATCTCAGCCTCACGAGCCTTCAGCACTTGCTCAGAAGGAGCAGACATCTTCTTCAACTGTGGGCGTCGTGAGCACCAGCTCGTAATATGGAAGAGCTGAATCGAAAAGGAAGGGGGTACCATCGACTTCATCACGAGAATGAGCATGCGCTCAACCTCCTGTCTGTCGAGCTCGCCATTTCCGTCCTCATCGAACAACCGGAAAGAAGCTGCGCAGGTGAAAGATGAGAGAGGATAGATGGGAAGGGAAATCGCGTAGCCAAGGATTACCTTCGAGCTTGTCATCAATGGTGCCACCGAAGGATACGCCCATAAGTGCCATGTACTCTCGCACATCGATCGTGCTTAAGTACCGAAGTAGGTGATTAGAAATGAAAGGTGACAAACAGGGGTGGGGCAACGCACCCACTGCTGTCCTTGTCGAACGATTCAAAGATGGCCTCTGCAAATTCTCTTTCTGCGGCCCCCTCCTTGGTCATCACATCGAGGAACTTATCCTTGGTGATTTGACCGTTCTTGCCCTTCTGGCTGTTGAACGCCCTGAAGGTGAGATCCACCTTATCCTTGGGCACTGTAGCCGAGGCGGGCGAAATGAGCGAAGGAAAGAAGAGAGAGCGCGATTGCGGGCGCCCTGATGAAAGCAAGAGGTTGCGGGGGGGGGTTAGACGTACGGTTGTACTTCCTCTTCCAATCCTCGAGGTCCCTCTTTGGTATTTGTTGAGCGTTTCCCATGGCTGTACAGATGTGTTATCTTCTTCCTTCCTCTTCTTCTATCAAGCCTAGTTTGTCAATCTTGGACCACCTCGTGGCCTTGTTCAGCTCAAAAGGGAACGCGAAACGGTTGCAAATTCCACACATTCCAAAAAAGAGAGAAGAAAATAAATTATGATTTCCCCTTGTCAGGTGTGCACGGTGCGGCCTTGGAGGGAGGGCTGGAGCAGCTGCAGGAAGGATCCGCACGTTTTGTCGATGGTCGCGGTCAGCTTCTCAAGGTCATCGTTTATGGCGTGCACCTTGATGTTCAGGTCCTGAAGAGCAACCACGTAAGCGCCAACGAATCACTTGGCTGCGTTCATTTGCGCCTCTACGTACCTGTGTGACGTTGCGCACTAGATCCAACTGATGGGAGACTTGCATCACGTCCTTGTGTGTGGACTGGACACCGACGATTAGAATTAGAATGGGTATGTATGCGTTGGGTTGAATACAACGTGCCTGGAACGTCTGGTGGAGCTTGGCGTTGATCGTCGTTCGTATACCTTGGTTGTGGCGCTGGATCTTGCGTTCGGCCGCACTGGGGACACACACACACACACAATGATAAGGCCCATGGCTGGTGAACACGCTGCCAGAAGAGGGCAATTTTCAACTAACCTCTGCTCCTGAATGAGCCCCTTCTTGCGCGTCGTCTTCAACAGCGGCGCGATGGCATCGCTGAACGCACCTAAGGTCGTGTATGGCGCAGCGCTCGGCTTGTCCCCCTATTGGCAGTGGTTCGCCATTAGTGGCGCCGGGGGCAAGAGGCAAAGTACCACCATGGTGGCAAGTGTGATGAAAGGGCGAGTACCGAGGCACTGGTGTTTACGGAGTCATGCAGTGCCTCGATCCCACCAGACGCGTCGCTTCCACGTCGATCATCAGCGACCATTTGGATCTCGCTACCGTCATCGACGCCCTCGTCCGCGCCCGCAGTCTTCGTGCCCTGTGTGCTCCTCTCTTCCTCGTCTTCCGGCTCCTCTTCCTCCTGCGCCAACCAATAGAGTGACGCACAAGACACATAGTGCACGTTGGTCAATGCAGGCTCACCAAGGAGGTCACTGAAGGGGTTACCTCGTCATCTTCTCCTTCAAAGACAAGACCAGCAGCGGCAGTCTTGACACGAATCTCCTCGGTCAGCTCTCCGTCGCTCTCGTCCACCTCTTCCTCCTCTTCACTTTCCTCGCCTTAGACACGAATCAATTAATGAAATGAGTAATCATTTTTAACAAAAAGAGTGCACATAGAGGCCAAGGCAGGATACCTTCGATCACGTGGCCCAAAGGCTTCGCTTCGCTTCCTTCCATCTGTTCGTTGATTGAAATGGTGAAGCCCAAAGAAAAAAAAATGCGAAAAGAAATAACCATTGTTTTATTTTTATTTTGACCAAAAATAACAAGCAGCATGTCCGAGGTCGTGGAGGTGAGCACCCTACAGAGGGCGCGGTTGGCCCACCAGCCGCCGGTTACGCCGACGTTGCGCGGAAGGACCACATTGCGTCGTCATGCCCACCCGACCTCCTCCCTCGCGCAGCCCGGTACCCGGCTGCTCCATTTATTAATTCAATCCAACGGGGGCAGCCCTTCTCCTGCGCCGGGCTTGAGGCACTGCATGGCCAACACTGCCTGTGACTGACCGTACAGCTGCGCGTTATGCTCTACAGAGGAGATCGAAAAGCGGCTGCCGCACATCTTCGGGCAACCTCGCGTAGAGCTCGAGGCCGCCTCCACCGCTGGCGACGATGCCTCCCACTCTCCCCTGCGGGTTCGGCCTCCTCTGTTCTCCCTCCACACACTCACCCTCTACTCGCGCAGTTGCTATCAACCCTGAGCTTAACGTACGTGTTCAACACGCAGATCGGCGTGGTGCTGTCGGGCGGACAGGCCGCGGGCGGGCACAACGTGATCGCGGGTCTTTTCGACTACGTCGCCGCTGGCCACCCGCACTCCAAGCTCTACGGCTTCATCGGTACGGGCGTAGTCGCTACGTACACGGATGTTAGAGAGACGACGATGCATTGACGTTGATCGTTCTTTATTCCTCCCCGCAGGCGGTCCCATTGGGCTGGTCAAGGGCGACTTCATTGTGATCGACGCCCCACTGGTGGCCAAGTACCGCAACCAGGGCGGCTTCGACATCATCGGTGCGATCGCCTTGCACCACTCGCGGGTCGACCAGAAGAACCTCTTGGCTGAGTCAAAGCGCGCGTGTGTGGCGTGCGTCAATCAGGTACGGGCAGGGACAAGATCGAAACGGACAAGCAGCTCCTGGCCTCTCGCGTGGTGTGTGAAAACCTGGCCCTCGACGGCCTCGTGATCATCGGTAAACCTCGCCAGTCCCGCGCACATGTTCGTAACCGGCTGACAGTGTTGTGCTGTGCTGTGTTGTGCTGTGTTGTGTTGCGTACTCGAAAAAAGGTGGCGATGACTCCAACACCAACGCTGCTCTTCTGGCCGAGTATTTCAAATCACACCACCTCAAGACCAACGTACGGCAGCGCTCACCTGACGAGGCGAGAAGCGTTTCCCCCCCCCTCACCTTTCTCTTCGTTGCTGGTGATGACAGGTGGTGGGTGTGCCCAAGACCATCGACGGCGATCTCAAGAGCTCGCTGGGCGTTGAAGTGAGCTTCGGCTTCGATACCGCGTGCATGATCTACAGCGAGCTCATTGGTAACATCGCTACCGATGCCAACAGGTACACACACACACACACACACACTTCACACCCATTGCAACATGTTAAGATCGTATATGTTATATCAACTCACTTGGCATTGCCCCGTGGTCTCCCTCCCGTGACAGTTCGCGCAAGTACTACCATTTCATTCGGCTCATGGGCCGGTCTGCGTCTCACATCACCCTCGAGTGCGCCCTGCAGACTCGTCCCAACATCACCCTCATCGGCGGTACTGCACTACGTCGCGCTCGTCACATTGCACACCTGACTTACCCCGCTTGGCTCCTGCTGGTTGGTGCGCGCGGTGTGCACAGAGGAGGTGGCGGCGCGCAAGCAGACGCTGTCCGATCTGACGAACGAGCTGTGCCACGTCATCGTGGAGCGGGCCAAGGCGGGCAAGAACTTTGGCATCGTGCTCCTGCCCGAGGGCCTTATCGAGTTCGTGCCGGAGGTCCACCGCCTGATCTCCGAGCTCAACGAGCTGATGGCCAAGGGCAACTCGGCCGACGTGGTGGGCGAGAAGCTCACGGAGGAATCGCGCGCCGTGTTTGACTTCCTGCCCAGTGCCATCCGCCACGAGCTGCTGCTCGACCGGGACCCCCATGGCAACGTCCAGGTACGCCTCTCGGCCGTTCATCAGTCATTCTTCGAAGACCCACACTCACGCAACACACACACACACACACACACACACACACACACACACACACACACACACACACACACACACCACACAAACACAAACGCCCACCCACACACACATGCAGGTGTCCAAGATCGAGACGGAAAAGCTGTTTATTCACCTGGTCACCAAGGAGCTGAAGCGGCGCAAGGCCAACGGGCAGTTCAAGGGCAGCTTCTCGGCCATGGGCCACTTCTTCGGCTACGAGGGCCGATGCGGCCTCCCCTCCAACTTCGACTCCAACTACTGCTACGCCCTCGGCCGGACGGCGGGCGCGCTGCTGGACCACGGGCTCACCGGGTACATGGCGTCGGTGTCCAATCTCACGGCGCCGCCGGAGCAATGGAAGAGCGGAGGCCTGCCCCTGACGGCGCTCATGAACATGGAGAGGCGCAAGGGCAAGAACGTGCCGGTCATCCGCAAGGCCCTCGTCGACCTCGACGCCGCGCCCTACAAGGAGCTCCTCCGCCACCGCGAGAAGTGGGCGCGTGGCGAGCACTATCGCAACCCCGGTACGCCTGCCCCACGCGCGCCCTCTTTGACCGAACCACTCGCTGACTTGTCCGTTGCTGTTGTTGCAACGCGCTGGCGAGAGCAGGTCCCATCCAGTTCTACGGGCCGGCCAGCGGGGAGGTCAACATCACCCTTCAGCTCGAATTCGGACAGGCCCACCGCCACCCCAAGGCCGCCCTCTGATGAAGGGAGGACCTACAAGCTTGCACTCTCAGAAGCACAAGACTCTCTTTTTTTTATAACACAACTACTCAACTTCTTCTTCTTCTTCTACACATTATTGTTCTCCACACCACCACCGCCAGCAGCCTCGCTCTCCTTGTCCTTGGCTTTGTCGCCGTCGCCAGGCGCGGCCTCGCCGGCTGCGGCCCGCCGCTGGCGGAAGAGGGCGCCGCTTCGGAGCTGGTTGACGACGTCATCGATGTTCTGGGGCTTCCCGCCTGGTGGCAGGCCGGGCGGGGCACCCGGTGGCGGGCGGGCGTTCGGTGGCGGGCGCAGCATGGAGGAGCCTGGTGGCCCTCCTTGCCGGCTCTGTCGCGCCTTGAGCTCGGCCTTCCGCATGTTGTCCTCGTGCACCCGCTCAAACGCTGTCGTAAATGTGTGGAGCTGTACCCAACAGGTCAGTAACGGTTGGGTGGGGTAAAAGAGGGAGATTTGTGTGTTTGTGATGCGTGTGTGTGTGTGTGTGTGTTGCGTGGGTGTGGGAGGGAGGGGACGCACCATGCCAAAGAGCTGCTCGGGTGTGCTGGAGATGGGCTCGCCGAAGCGCTCCACCACCTTTTCGAAGTTCTCCTCCATCTCCTTGTAGTCGCTCTCAATGTCGTTGAAGTCGCCTTGGCACGCCACCACAAACATTTGCATTTGCTGTGTGTGCCCCAAGAGACGAGACGAGACGAGACGAGGTTAGACGACGGCGCTGGTGAAGAGGGAGAAGGGGGGATGGGGGGAACCAACATGACAGAACTTGGCGTCGTGCTCGTCCTGGTAAACGGAGCTGGACACGAGGGAGATGGCCTGCTTGCACTGGCCGAACCCTCGTCTCAGCTGCTCCAAGGCCGCCTTCACGATCTGGAACGACACGCGGCAGGCCTGGTGCACGTGCTTGAGCTCCTGTGGATCGCGCACGACACGTCGGTCGCAGTGTGAGTTTGGCGTACGCGCGCGTGGACTGCGCACGCTTTGCTTGGTGTCGGCTAAGGGGGAGGGAACCTTGGTGAAGCCCAGCAGCTCGGGGTACTTCTGGGCGATCAGCGTGGCCAGGTATTGCAGCAGGTTCGCCTTGTTGTCCGTCGATTTGGTGTCCTACACGCGGCCATATCACAATGTGTTGTGTGTTGTTGTGTTTGTTGTGTTGTGTTGTGTTGTGTGTGTGGTGAGAAACAACGAGTGCCACACCGTATGTGTCGTGATGGTTATGAGAGGGAGAGAGAGAGAGAGTGACGAGTGGTAGGTACCTGGAGCTTGGTGAGGGCGTCGAGCTTGAAGCCGTAGGCGGCTCCTCGGTGCGTGCCGCCGTTGATGTAGTTGCCCACGGCCAGCACCACCTCCAACACGCCCCTGAACTTCTTGCTCTTCTGCACCTCCTCGCACGCCTCCAGCACCGCCGTGATGTCCTGCAGGACCGAGTTGGCGCGCGTGGTGCGTCAGCGGTTTATTGCGTGGCGAGCGCGCACACGCGCGGGGGAAAGCGAGTGAGGGTCACGTACTGGCCGCAGCTCGTCCATCTGCTCGCGGCACTTGAGTTTGAACGCCCAGGCCTTCAGCCGGTCGCCGTAGTGGTGGATGTCCTTGATCACCCAGAAGAACTGCTCCGCCTTTCCAAGCTTCGTCCTGCCGCCCCCGCCGCCGATGAGAAGAACAAGAGCAATCGTCACTCGGTTGGCTCGCACTAGCGATGTCAGGCTGGAGGAGAAGAAGATGTACTTTTCTTCGGGATAGTCGACGATCTGGTCGATCTCTTCCTTGGTGGGCACGAACTCCATCAACTTGAGCACCTTTTCGTAGTCGAGCACCGATTCGTCGAGCGTCAGGATCGCCTTGTGTATGTCCTCAAACGAGGCCTTGAATCGGGACAGCATGATGGCTACGGATGGCCACGGTTGGTCACCCATTTTGAACTTCGAAGTGAGAGGCCCACCCAGGAAAGAGCAGTGCGCGCGCGGGGGGGGGGATTGGTGGTGGTGGTGCGGTACCGCAGTTGTTGGCCCGCTTCATGTCGATGAGGGTGATGAGCATGTTCTTGGGCTTGATGAGGGAGGGCTTGGCGCCGGCCGCGGAAGGTCCCTTGGGCGAGAGAGCCGTGGCCGCGAACATGTTCTCGATCTCCATTCTGTCAAACTGAATCTTGTCGTCCTCCACCCCAGCCCAGAAGCTTTGGCTCACCTACACACACACACACACACGCACGCACGCACACGCACACGCAACACCCAACACACAACACGCACACACGAGACGTCAGTTTCACGGCACAGCTCCACTGTGACCAGGTGAGCATGATGGCGTACCTGACTGGCGGGGATCTTGGTCCAGTTGAGGTGCTTGAGCTTGACGCCCGGGTGGATGGCCTTCTTGGGCGGCAGTCGGCCGGGGCCGCCCACCATCCCGCCCATGGGCGGCGGCGGTGCCATGCCGGGAGGTGGCGGGGCCGCGATGCCCGGCGGCGG
>NW_004457466.1:146538-304771 GCF_000313135.1 Acanthamoeba castellanii str. Neff
TCCGCCGCCGGCGCCAGTCATGAGGCCGGGGGCGCCCATGCCCATGCCGCTGCTGAGGGCGCGGCTGATGTCCTCCTTGAGGCGCACGTTCTGCTCCTCGCGCACGCCGGCCTGCAGCCTCTCAATCTGCTCGAGGAGCTCGGCGTTCTCGCCCTGGGCGCGGCGCACCCGGTTGTTGAGGTTGCGCATCTTGCGCTCGTGCTTGTGCTTGAGCTCCTCCAGGTCCTGCAGCAGCATCACCTCCACCTCCGTCGCGCCCTCCCTGTCCGCCAGCGACAGGTACTGCGACAGCATCGACTCCACCACCTCCCACGATTGTTGCCTGCACACATATTTAACATGTTTACAACATATGTAAATTAGAGAAATATTTCCAAACCCAATATTAAAAACACAGACTTGTGGAGGCGTGTAATGCTGATGATGATGGTGGTGATGAGGTTTGAACGAACCCGGCGTTGGTGGAGCTGAGCTGGAGCAGGTTGCCCATGGCGTTGATGAAGGACTGGTAGTAGGGGGAGTCCTTGACCTGGCGGAGGACGACGCTGAAGATGTCCTCGGGGTTGTTCTTGTCGACGGCGCTGGCCTTGGCGGCGCCCATGCGGCGCTCCTCCTGGGCGTCGTGCTGCATCTCCTCCTCGAACACCTTGAGCTGGGTCTTGAGCTCGGACGAGGAGATGGCCCAGGTGTCCTTGAAGGAGCGGATGGTGTCGAGGAGGCCCAGGTTGATGAACTCCTTGCGGAGGTCGTGGCGCACCTTGAGGTCCTCGGGCGAGTTGACGATGGAGTTGATGAAGAAGAGGGCGTTGATGAGGAAGCCGACGTTCTTGTCCTCGGCGCGCATGGCCTGGAGGAGGCTGTGGAAGCGGGTGGGCTCGCGGTGCTCGGCGCGGTAGTGGCTCATGGCCTCGAGCACGAGCGGCACGCCCTTGGGGGGCACCAGGCACACGAACGAGAGCAGCTCGAGCGCGGCGCCCTTGATCTGCGTGTCGCGCGAGGCGAGGAGGGCCGCCACCCGCTTGGTCGCCGCCGCATTCATGAGCTGCGCGAGGCCCGCGGCGGTGTTGGCCAGCGCGCGCAGGCACTCGAGGCACGCGGCCTGGACCGAGAGGTCGGTGCCGGTCTGCTGCTTGCGCTGCTTCTCGTGGATGGCCTCGAGCAGGGCCAGCACCCCGCGGAAGGGCTCGCGCACAAACTCCTGCACCCAGCCCTCGTTGGCCTCGCGCAGCTGCTCCTTGAGCTCGCCCAGCGTCTCCAGCTGGCGGTTGCCCCGCGCCGCGCGCTTCGACGACGACGACGACGTGGTCGAGTTCTTCTTGAGCTCCTTGATGAAGTAGCCCGGCTCCCCGCGCCTGAACATGCCCTCCTCCATCTTGCTCGCCTTTATCGTCAGCGACCGCCGCTTGTCGTTCCCCCCCGCGTCGAGCCCCCCGTCATCTTTCTCCTTCGATCCGAAGAACCCGCGCCCCTTCTTCTTCTCCTCCTTGCCCGTCGTGGTGCTGAGGCTGATGTTGTTCTCCTCGCTCCCGCGACAGAACATCTCGATCGCCGTCTCCTCGCGCGTCTTGCGCGTCGTCGCGTTGCCCCGCCGGATCATCGACGACGCCCGCTGGAGCCGCGACATCTGCGGCCGGGACTGGGTGTTCGAAGTCGCTGCTGAATCGTCGACGCTGATGGCGATGTCGGTCGAGGCCCGATCGCGAAATGTGTTGTATTTGGCGGTGGTCGGGGCGGCCGGTGTCGATGCGCTCGCGGTGGTGCTCCAGGACGAGCTGGCGGAGGGCGAGGGCGCGTGTTGCGCTGACAGGGACCCCCCGTGGTGCACCGGCGAAACCCCCTCCTCGCCGCTCTGTGTTCTCGTTGATGGGGGTTCATTGATGGTCTTCCTCCGCAGGGTGAAGTGCTGGAAGAAGCCCGACTTCTCCCCCTTCTTGTCTCGATTCATCTTTTTCTTCTCTCTGTGTGGTCTCTTCCTCTTCCTCTTCTTCTTCTCGTCGCCTATCGCGGTTCCAGTCTCGTCTGTTGATCTTCTTCTTCCTCCCTTCCTTCCTTTTGTGACGTTTGTTGTTGATGATGACGATGATGACGATGTTCCTTTTCTCTCACCCCCTCCCCCGACGTTCGCAGCTCGCTGCCTCCTGCTCGCTGTGTGCGCGCGAGTTGGTCGTCTTTGGTGTCCTGGCGCGTTCGAAAGGGCGCGTGAACGTTCCCTTTTATGGGTTGGGAAGCTGCGGAGTTCAGTGCACGCCAACCTAACCTGCGGTGAAGTTGACGACACATTTGTAAATTACAAACAAGCAGGAAATGAGGTCGTGAGCGTGATGGCACATTGAGCTACGAGGCATGTTGTAATTGGGAAAAGGTAGTCACCTCATTATTATTGTTTCAAGAGCTGGGGCTGGAGAGGCGTGCACTCGCCGCACTCATGCCCGCCAGTCTGCCCGTTACCCTGTCCACGACACACGACACACGACACACGACACACGACACACACGGCCACAAGAGTATGAGATTGGAGCTGAAAAGGGCGCTGGTGATGAATGTAAGCACCAGGCCCAGTAGAAATTGAAGCCGCCGATCCGACCGAAGCAGTCCAGCACTTCGCCGCAAAAGAAGAGGCCCCTGTTGGCTTCGATGCCGCTCTCGAGGGTCTCCCACTTCACCTCCTCGAGGCTGACGCCACCACCCGTTACCTCGGCCTTCTTGTAGCCCTGGTGCCCTGTACCATCAAGCCCCCGCATAGATACATCTTTCTTTAGCATGCGTCAACAAGAACACGCACACGCACCACCGCACACGTACACGCAGCGTTGTGCGTACCGGTATAGGGCAAGCGGTATTGTGTCAACAGGCCAATCAGCTGCTCTCGCTTGTCCTTGGTGAGATCGGCCATCCGCTGGTGGGCCACGCCCGCTTCCTCGCACAGAGCGAGGGCCAGCCTGTGCGGCATCCGTTCGCCCAGCATGTTGCTCACGAGCCGAGTGGCACTCCCGCCCTTGGCCAGCGCCGAGAGGAAGAGGCCGCGCCACGACTCCTCGGACATGTCGCACCAGTTGACCGTGATCGCAGTCGTTCTCGTACCGTCGGCCGCTTCGCGCAGTCCCTCGATATCGATCACCGCGTGGTGCGAGAGGTCGAGGATCGATGGCCCACTGTAGCCCCTGTGCGTGAATAGAAAGCCTTGCGAGGGTCAGACTACGCGACACGTCACCACGAGAGCGCAGGAATGAAGAAAGCAAGTGTCATGCGGAGGCGAGAGACATGATGATACCTGTGCGGTGGGCATCAGTGCGCAGCTGGCCCGATGGACCGGCTTCTGCTGTGACGCCCACGTTCAAGGAGACCCCGGCGAGCTGGTTTCCGCCAGGGTGGGGGCCTTAGAACAGAAGCGTGGGCCGTCAGAAGAGAGGAGAGAGAGAGAGAAGAGAGTTGATGGTCGCTGGGTCGGTCTTTACGCACCGGTGAGCGGGGTGAGGGCGGGATAGACGGGGCGAATCGTGTGGCCGAGCTCCTGTGCGAGCTGGTACCCCTTGCCGTCGGTGCCCACGGCGGGGAAGCTCTTTCCGCCCATGGCCACCACCACGCGGGGCGCACGGTACTGCTCTCCGCCTTCGCTTTCGCAGTACCACATGCCAGAACTGCTCTCTGTGCGTGTGCGTGTGCGTGCGCGTGTGCGTTGTTGGTGGTAAGAGACTCGCTCTGTGTTCAATGCTACAACAGGAGAGGATTGCGCTGGTGAGACCTCGTTGCAGGCGAGTGATGCGCTGGTTGTACTGCAGGTCGACTCCCTTGTCGAGGGCGAATGCCACGAGCCTGTCCCGCACCTCTCGCGCCGAGTTGCTGCGCGGAAACCACTTGCTGGTGTCCTCCTCCATCGCAAGCTCCAGCCCCACCTCCTCCTCCATCCACTGCCGGCACTCCTCGACGCTCCAGGTCGAGAATATTCTGTATTTTTATAATTTTTTTATAATTTTAAAATATTGATATGGAAATAAATGTTTATTTATTGATGAAAAAATAGCACAGCCATCCAGCAAGAGGAAATTGGGGGGCATACCGTTGCAGGGCCTTGTGGGAGGTTGCTGCTGCCCGCCGCCCACCTCGTGCGGCGGATGTGGCGGTCTGGGCTGTGAAGTAGTCGCGCCCGACATCAATGGCGGCTGGCAGCACGTTGCAGCGTGAGCCGCCACTCATGAGGATCTTCTTTCCCGCTTCCTTTGCGCCCTCGAGAACGAGCACTCCCTTGCTCACACCCCTACCTGCTCATTTCCGAACAATCGTTGATTGTTTGCTATTTTTCATGCGATGTTTTGGGGAAGATGCAGATCTCACCTGCGGCGAACGCAGCAGCCGTCAGCCCCGCTGCGCCAGCGCCCAAAACGATGGTGTCATGCGTTGCTGCTGATCCGCCGGTTCGCATTTCACGATTATTGTAAATTGAGTGAAAAATAAGGTAAAATAAAACAAGTGTCTCCTGGCGCACTTGGCTTGATTTCTTTGACTCTGATTGAGAGGATGGATCCGTATGGAGAGCAGCCTACCCACTCCCACAAGTCTCCCTTCCCTCCACCGCCGCACGACAGCGAATTCGGTTCGGCCTCGCTCTCGGAGGACGAAGATGAGGGTATAGCCGGCTACGAGAGCCAATCTCTGGCCATCTCCATCCCAACTCCTCCTCGCCGCGAGAAGCCGGCAAGCGGGGCCACGCCCCCGTACTACAGTTTTGATAGAGTCCTCCATCATCGTCATTCGCCGCCCAACCCTGCCGACGAGGAGATGATGATCGTGAACACTCGCACGAGAGATGGATCGGTGGTGATCCTCAAGGACGGCGAGGCCTTCATCGCTCCCTCCTCGCCTCGCTCGGCCGGCGACGACTCGCCACGATCGATCGTCGTCGTCAGCCAGCACAGCCCGCGAGACGAACAGGGAGGAGACGAGAACGACACCCTCATCGGCGGCGACGAGGCCAACGGGCGCGAGACGGAGGAGGACGACGCGGGCGGTCGTGTGGAGGAACTGACGATGGAGGAGATCGACGAGAGGCTGGAGAAGGGCGAGGACAGCACCAAGGTGCACTCGGTCTTCGGCCTCGTGGCGCTGGTCTTCTTCCTCGTGTGCGGCGGTGCCTACGGCACCGAAGACCTCGGCGGCTCCATCCCTCCGCTCTACGCCCTGACCGGCATCCTCATCATCCCCTGGGTGCGACCCGACCCAGCGCTTCCCACGCGTTTAGCCAACAAACCCTAATTATGCGCGTGTGCGGTGTATGCGCGTGTGCGGTGGTGGTGCGTGTGCGGTGGTGTGCGTGCGTGCGTGCGTGCCACAGATATGGAGCTTGCCGATGGCGATGATGACGGCAGAGTTGGCGTCGGCGATGCCTTCCCACTCTGGCTTCATCCTGTGGGGCCGGCAGGCGTGGGGTCCCATCATTCCCTTCGTCGACGGATGGATGTACGCACCCGCGCCCGCGCGCACACACAACACGTCCCCCCATTGTGCAATGCATCCGCGCGCAGGCGTGTGAGAGATGATATTATGTTGTGTGCCTCATCGACCACCCTCGACGTCGCAACGTGCAACGCAACCCTCATACGTACAGCATGATGGTGGTCGCGATCGTTGACCAAGCCCTCTACCCGCTGATCTTCGTCGACTACCTCAAGGTTTGGCCATCTTGCCTGCGCCGCGTGTCTGTGTGCTATGTGTGCGGCGGTGCGTGTGCGTGTGCGATGGTGCGTGTGTGTGGGCTCACACTTGCATCACCGCGTGTCCGTGCAGGAGGTGGTGTCCCTGAATGCGTGGCAAGCGTACCTGGTGTGCGTAGTGTACATAGGCCTGGCGTGCTTCCTCAACGTACTGGGGCCCAAGATCATCGACAAGACCTCGCAGTTCTTCTCCCTCTCCTCCCTCTTCCCCTTCGTCCTCTTCATCATCCTCGCCCTCTTCTCCTCCCACTTCTCCTTCGCCACCCTCGTCGACACCTCGGACCGCAAGAGCGACGTCGGCCTCTACCTCTCCGTACTCATCTGGGCCACCTGCGGCTACGAATACAGCGGATTCCTCGCCGGTTCGCCCCACTCACCCACCACCCACCAACCCAACCCAACCCAACCACACCACTCACCCACCCAACCCACTCACCGTGGCCACGATTGAGGCGCTCACACCGGTGTGGTGGTGATAGGGAATGTGAAGGATCCGAAGCGCACGTACCCGCTGGCGATGGTCTTGTCGGTGGTGCTGATGCTGGTGACCTACCTGTTCCCGATCGCCACGGCCATCGCCACGGCCAAGGACTGGTCGACGGACATCTCGCAGGGCTCCTACCCGATACTCGCGGAGGAGCTCGGCTTTGGCTCGTGGCTGCTCTACATGATGATTGCCGGAGGACTGGTCAGCACCATGGGTACATACTGCTGCCATATATCCTACACTTTGCCCCAATACGGAAGCTCATCGTGTGCGTCGTGTGTGCGTCGTGTGTGTGTGTGTGTGTGTGTATGTGTGGTGTTTAGGAACGTACAACGCGTATCTGCACACCTCGTCGACGGCGCTCCACTCGCTGAGCAAGGACGAGATGGCGCCGTCCGTGTTCCAGTACGAGTCCGAGCGGTTCGGCACGCCGGTGGCGGCCATCGCCTTCTTCTCCCTCACCACCTGCGTGCTGGTGCTCTTCGACTTCTCCTACCTGGTCGAGGTCGAGTCCTTCCTCTACGCCACCCACGCCCTCCTCCTCTGCTCCACCTTCATCCGCCTGGCCTTCACCCAGCCCCACCTCAACATACCCTCCATCCTCCCCTTCGGCCGCACCGGTACGTCCACCCACTCCAGTGGCCTGCTTGGCCAGGTGGTGCTGACCGTGACCGCGCGACGCAACGCAGGTGTGCTGGTGTGCGGGCTTACGCCGTTGGTGGTGCTGGTGGCGATCGTGGCGTCGCTGTTCTACAGCGACTTCCGCATCCCGCTGGTGGGGGCGCTGATCGCCGGCATGGGGCCGCTGCTGTACGTGGCCCAGACCAAGATGCCCTCCCTCAGGCACCTGGTCGCCGACCGCTGCTACTACCGCTACTTCGCGGTACGACAAATGTAACACTAGTATACCGTCCTTCTTCATCCTCTTCATCATCATCACTTCTTGTTACGTACCGATGATCTTGCACAGACAGTAAAGCTAAATAAATAAGCTGCTGCTCGCCCAGCAGCCCGCACACTTTTGACACGATCATTACTTACACACCTCCACCTTCACCATTCTTCGTGCACGAGAGAGACCAACTCACTTGGGGGCGAGCACGACGACGGTGTTGTGCTTCGCGTGAGCGGCGGTCTCGAGCTGCTTGTTGATGCCGCTCACGATCTGCGGGAAGTCCTCGACGAAGAGCTTGCGCAGGGAACCCTCGACCTGCTCCTGCAGGTAGTCCTTCACCGACCCAAAGTCGTCGAAGCTCGACGAGATGTTCACGCTCTGCAGCGGGTCGACCTTGAACTGCGCGGCGATGTGCGGTATCGACAGCTCGCTGTCCGCCGCCGGAGCGCTGACGGCGGTGTTGGTGTTCTCGAGGATGAGGCTGCCGTCGCTGCGCGGGTCGTGGGCCTTGGCGCGCTTCTTGATGTTGAGCACGAGGTCGCCGTCGATCCGCACCTGCGAGATGGTGATGCGGAGCGGCACCACCATCGGCTCGTGGGCGATGAGACCGCCCAGGTGTCGCAGTGCCCGCTTGCTCGGCACTGTCTTGGCCGCGAAAGGGTTCACCTGTTGGTTGGTTCACTCGTTAGGCTCGCCACCACACGCATGCCACACCGCATCACACCGCACCACATCGCACGTGGTACCTGCACTTTGGTCTGGAGGGTGATGCTGCCGTTGCCGGCGTAGGCCACCTTGAAGTGCCCCTCGAATCCGTCCTCGGACACGTCGGGGATGTCCATGAACTGGAGCGTGGGTGCCTGCATGGGTAGCATTTGAATTGATTAAATGATTAAATCATGATTAAATAAAAGGAAGTGGCCGTACGATGTTCCCAAGGTCGAGGTCGGTCACCCGCATGACGTCACAGATTGCATCTGGAAGCTCGCCCTTGTTCATGACCTCAGTAATTTGTGCCTTGATTTTCTCCAATGTAATCTCATCGAGGGTGGGCCATTCAATCTGAAACGACATCTTCTCGTTCTTTGGTCTTCGATTCCTTCTTCCTTTGCTCTGAGAATTGAATGACGAATGAACCAACAAATCAATCCGCCTCGTTCGCAATTTCGCGACCACACATCGAACGCAGTTCTTCAATCTTCGTCGAACGCCGGCAAAATTTCTCAGTTTTCCTTCTTTTCCCTCTCTTCCTTCTCCTCAGCAAGGCACCAGCTTCCCAACAAAGGCCACGCTTGGGGTTGGTTTGGTGTTTATGTACAGCTCACGGAGGGGGTGAGCTCTTGTCAATCAGTGTCGGCCATGACCCGGTACATGTGCTCGAGTCGGATGACATCGTTGGCAAACTCGGCGTCGACCTTCCGCCGCTCCTCCTCGATGCCCACCATGAAGTCAGTCTTGTCTTTGGCCTCCTCCTCCCTCCGTTGCCTGCTTTCGGCCTCGTACTTGGACTGTAGGCAGCATTGGCTGTGAGTGAGCACGCTAGCAAATAAGGTGTGTGTGTCGTGTGTGTATCGTGTGTGTCGTGTGTAGTGTGTGATGTGCGTGGGCCTGGACGGATCGATCATGCCTACCTGATTGGCGCTAGCCTTCAGCAGTTGCATGCCTATCATACACGATATGTTGTGCACTGCAGAAAGAGTTGAGGGCGGGTCAAGAGGCGCCTGAGTGACAGCAACACCATGCGGCGCAGCGAACCTTGTTGAGTGATATCACCCAGCACGTCTCCCACCAGATCGGTGCAAGAGTCCAGCTCCCTGTGCACGGTTTGTATCACCTGTGCCGTGTCCTCCAGCTCCACCTGCGGCCCATCCCCTCGTCGCTCCTACGTGCACGCAAAGCAATGTCAGCACAACCAAGCGAAACTAGAAGACGGTGGGTGACGGCGACGAGTGTGGGAAGAATGTACCTCAAACTCGCGTTGGCTATACTCGAGCTCAGCTCGCAGAGCTGGCGTAAAGAAGGCTGCAAAGGTGTCTCCCACCTCTTCAGGAAGATGGACCCGGTGAGACAATCGACGCAGAGTCCTCGCGAGTAGGATTTGATCCATTCGTACCTTTGGCGATGCGTGGTCCAAATGGTAGGGTGGCGCCCATGCCAGTCAGCGACTGCACAAACGAGCCGCTATTTGTTCGTGGGCGTCGCTGCTGTGCCGATGTGGGAGGAGATGAGGGCGTAGGTGCGCCCCAATCCACTGAATCGCGTACGGAATGGGTGAGGTGGAAGGAAGCTGGTCGTTCCACCGGTGGGCTCGTGTGTGCAGCCCCTGCGACCGCTCCATGTCTTTGCATTTTTGTATGTATGATTAACAGGTTCAATCAACTCCTCTTGCGCCACTTCTCTTGCGCCTTGTTTTGTAACGATTTCTGCGTTTGGGAAAAGCGTTTCGAATTACACCAATTTGCTCTATTTTATTTTTATTTTAATTGACCACTAGAGGTGCGAGAGACGGTCGAGGAACTGACCGAAGGCGAGCGGGTCCTGGAGGAGGAAGGAGGCCGAGCCGAACTTCTTGCCCACGAGACACGAGAAGAGGTCCACCTCCGGGTTCTGGCCAGCGATGGCGTCGTGGTCCACCGCCGTCGTACCCACGTACAGCGCGTAGTCAACCAGCGCGCCCTCGGCAGCCACGTCACGCAACACTCGATTCAACTGCAAGCGCACAATGCAGTTAGCACACAGCCGGCAAAGAGATCAAAGGGAGGGGATAGAGGGAACGTACCACCGACGATGGGTTGACGTCGTGGTTGCGGACGAGGATGGTCTTGTTGTCGCTGCTCACCTCGATGGGCCATTTGCCAAAGTTGTTGTCCATGTGAAGCCGCAGGGCGCGCGCCTGCGACTCACCGTAGAACGGGTCGGCGTTGCGGTAGTTCCAGGTGAAGTAGGTGCCGTGACACTCGAGCTTGCTCCCTCGCGTCCGCTCCGAGAAGAAATCGAAGATGGGCCGCACGGCGTCCATCCACGAACTGTCGCCCAGGTACTGCGTGCGCCAGCCGTTCCTGTCCATCGGGAGCGAGCTCAGCGACGGCGTACGACGGAGGAGGCCCAGCTGCTTGCTCTCCTCCTGCTCCTCCGAAATGCTGTCGAGCACGCGTCTGGTGGGCGCGCAGCGGGGAAGGTGAGCCCATGTTGTTACGCACATCACAGAGTAAAGGACAACGTACTGAAGGGGGCGGTAGTAGAATCCGTGCTCGGCGAGCAGGGCCACGTCCAGCCCGTCGAAGTGCTCCTCCATGGTGTCCCTCGTGTTGCCGCTGATGATCACCACAATATTGTTGGGGTTGTCGCTGAGCTTCTTCAGCAGGCCCAGCACGCCAGCTGATGGTTTCGACTCTGCCTGGAGACTCTGCGCAAAGTATACGTTGTGTTAGAATGTGAACGCAGCCAAAAGGGAGCACGAAGGACTGGTTGAACATACCAAGACACCGTCGGACTGGAAGACGAGGAGGCGCTTCTTGTTCTGGGTGTATCGCTTGAGGATTTGATAAATAGGGACCGATTTCTCGAGCAGCATTTGTACAGACATCGTCTCGCTGACAAGCGACTCGATGAAGCTCGTGCCCCAGAAGGCGGATGTGTGTTTGGATACAAATCTATACAGTGTGTTGTGCCTCTCCGCTCGATCTATGCGAATGAACCCACAACACAAACAGTATAAGAGAGTGACCACACACACACACCACACACACACGTGAAATAGCGAGCCGAACCGGCGTATGCGAGGGAAAGGGCTTTGTTGATGCCCGTGGCCACGTCTCTGGGGTTCCAAGGATTGATGAGGATGCTCCCGCTGAGCGACTGGGCAGCCTGCAAGTATCAACGACCAACAACCGTTAGCCAAAGTGCTGCAGCACGCAAAGCAACAGCTGCCTGTCCGAGCGTACCCCAGCAAACTCGGAAATGATGAGGGCACCCTTGCGCTCCTTCTGGCAAACGATGTACTCCTCAGCAACCAGGTTCATGCCATCCCGCAGCGAAGTGATCAACACGGCGTCCGCTGGATGAATAGGGCTATGGTAAGCAAGATTCAAACACGCTGGCTTGCCACTATTCCAGGAGAGGGAAGTACCAAGCGTGTACAAGGCACACAGCTCGGTAAAGTTGACTGAGTGGTACAGGTAGTGGATGGGTTGGTGTTCCAGCGAGCCGTACTCCATGTTGATCCGGCCCACCGTCTGGTCGACCACTACACAATTGAAGGGGGGAGGCACTGATATTGAGTACGTCGCTCGTCGATAAAGCGCTGCAGCATGGGTCGGTACCTTTCTTCAGCTTCTGGTATTCCGGCACGTCCTCGCGACTGGGCACGGCAACTTGGATGAGCACCACCTTCTGACGCCACTCAGGGTACTTGGATAAAAATAGTTCGTAGCCCTCGAGCTTGTGGGGCAGGCCCTGTAAGAGGGAGAGGGAGAACGATGGGTATTGAGCACCAAGCATAATAAAATCAATAGCAGCCGTGTCGTACCTTGATGTAGTCCAGTCTGTCGACACCGAGGATCACCTTCTTCCCTTTGAAGCGCTGGTATAGCTCGCCCAGACGCTCCTTCACCGGTGTGGTGATCAAGGTGCGCTCGAACTCGGCTACATCAATGCCCACTGGGAACACACGCACTACACTCGCCACCACACACACACGTGGTTACCGTGAGTGTCTTGCTGGGAAGAGCGAGGCCATCGATGGAACCGCACCTGGCACTCGCCGGTCTTTGTAGATGACGGCCTGGAACTGGGTCTCAGCGCCCAGTATGCGGGTGCACGTCTTCAGAAAGTGTTCTGAGTAGTCCCACGTGTGAAAGCCCACCAGATCGCACGACAGCACACCCTCGAGCAGCTGCGCGCGACACGGAAGGATCTTGTAGACCTCGCTCGACGGAAAGGGGATGTGCAAAAAGAAGCCTGTGTGCAGGGAAAGAGGAAGTGAGCCAGGTCCATGTCTTGCCCAGTGTTCTCGGCAAAGTGGTTGGTAGTGCAGTGTACCCATGTTTGCCGTTGGTATCTGCTGGCGAATCGCAAGCGGCATCAACATCAGGTGATAACTGCAGAGAAGGTGCGCGTCAGTGGTGAGCCGCACTGCTTGGGAGTATGGGAGGAGAAAGAAGGTAAGAGCGGCGCACTCGTGAATCCAGATCATGTCTCCCTCCTGCCAGATGCTCGTGACCGCCTGTGCGAAGAGCTCGTTGGCCTTCACGTAGGCTTCGTAGAGGCCGGCGTTGAATTTGATAGTGTCGATGTAGTGGAACAGCGGCCACAGAACACCATTCGAGAACCTGCACCGCACGTACGCACAGCAAGCACCGTGAGCGAAAGCCAGCACATGAAGTGAGGGGCATACCGTTGTAGAAGTCTTCCATGAGCTCAAAGTCCATCCACACAGGGATGCACGAGTACTCTTCGAAGAGCTTTCGTTCCATCTCACGTCGCTCGGCCTCGTCGTCCACGTGAACGCCGGGCCACCCGATCCACACGAAGCGAGAAGTGTTCTTGATGCCCGAGAGGGCCGTCACCAGCCCGCCCGAGCTCTTGTTGAAGGTCCATCCGCCATCCTTCTGCTTGACGCAGGTCACCGGCAGTCGATTGCTTACAATGACCAGTCGCTGCAGCTGGCTCAATGGGTCGGACGACGGTGCAGGGCTGGGCAGTTGGTCGTGCTCCGTGCTCGTGGACATCGTCTCTTGTTGATCTTCTCGAGGCCTCGATAATTGAAGTAAAATCCCTACGAAATCGCCAAATTTTGGATTGTGTGATGAGCGACTGTGGCGTGCTTGTGCTAAAAATCAGAGGAGGGCATCTAGAAGATGGATCTTAAACAAACGTGGTCTGCTGGGCAAGCTGGACAAATCAAGAAATAGATATTTTTAAAAAACACAAAGGGAAAAAAGGTACCTTTCGTAGTGACCTGTGGTCACAACCTTGTGGACGCGACAGAGAAGAGCAAGACACTCGTGGCGGCAATAACTGCCCTCTGTCGCAGTTGCTGCTCGTCAGTCGGACAGCGTCAAGCTGGAAACTCCCTCTCCCTGGTGTGCCTGGTCGTCTCGTTGTGGTTGTGGGCCGAGCAAGAGAGCGAGGAGAAAGGCAGCTGCGGCAGGGTGCGTCGATGCTCAACTGCCCGCACGGCGCGTGTGGTAAGCTCTTCCCTCCAACTTGCTCGGCCATCTTGCTTGCCCCCACGGATCCCACGGAATCTTGCCTTGGTTCGAACGAATTCTCCCAAGCACGCTCGGAATGTTCGATCGGGGCAAACAGGCAGCTTCCCACAAGGACTTGAGGAGGTTGGAGGCGCCAGAGCCACCAGATGCAGATGTTCAAGGAAGGCGGAGCAGCTAGCTATCTTTATGGTCCTTTCCAAATGTTCGGCTGACTGCCTACGGGTCCGCCGCGAGTTGGCGGCATTCCGCTTGGAGTGGCCCGGTGTAGGCCTGGAAGTGGTGGTTGAGCGATGGGTGGGTGTGCAGCTTCGCTCGCCCGCCGAGTCCGCCCATGGCCAGGTTGGGTGCCCCGTAAAACACTTTGGCAAACCGGGAATGCAGGACCGCCATTGCACACCTGGCCAAAAAGGGTGAGCACGACGAGGACGAAGTTGGCGAAGGATATGAGAGGGGTACATGATGCACGGCTCGCGCGTAATGTAGAGATGATATCCGGTGCACAGATAGTTGCCCCTTGTAGAAGGATTGTCGGCCATGTCCTTGGCGGCCACCTTGTGGATGCAGACCATCGCAGCATGGTCGAGTGGGTGACTGCTGGCTGGAGGTGTGCGCCGAGGTGAGCATAACGGGATGTTCTGACAGAAGACGGGTACGTACAGCAATCCCGTGCTTTAGCTACTATCTGCCCCGTTGTGGGGTTGACCACAACCGCACCGATCGGGCGCTGGAGCCGAGGTGAACAAGGACCGGTTCAGCATCAAGACCAACAGGCAAAACGGTTCAGAAGATTTACCTCTCCTTTGTTCTTAGCCTTGTTCGCTTGTTCGAGTGCCACCTTCATGTACCCGACTCCATCGGTGAATGCCTTTGTCGGCCATTTGGATGGTGGCTGGATCTCTCTGCACATCAGCGTATGGCTATTAGTCGGCGGTTGCGGGCGACTTGACGTCGCGGTTTGGGCCTCCACGGGCCACATACCTTGGTGGCGGTCGTGCGCCGATTGGCCATATGGCGTTCCATTCAGTGTACTGAGCATCGGTGAGCGGCGCAAACGCAGACACCTCTACCGGCTTGAGGGACAGGGAGAAGGCGGCTAGTGCGCCGGCAATAGCTGGCTCGCTGACTTTTTGCTCGTCGCTTGGATCACACACGAGCACCTGCAGCACGTATCCTGCGAACACAAGTCAGTACTGAGGCATACCGGCGACAGCGCTAGGCCTAGTGCCACTCACCTTCGGCAGCGGCTGCGTCATTGACGCGTCGGATTCGCTTCAGGTGCTTGGCGTGCGGAGGCATTGGTAGGTGTTTGTTGAGCACCCTGGCAGGAAAGCACGAACAAGAACGTAAGGGCGCGGAAGGAAACGCGGAGATGACAAGGCACATGCTGGGGCGGGTACTGCAAGAGGGCGTTTGCTCGCTTCGGGGTCGTGTCCGCCACCAGCACAGTGCCTTGGTGCACAGAGGCGGGCGGAGGAGTCAAGAAAGAGACAAAAGAAGTAAGTAAAAAAATAAATAAATAAAAATACTGCAGCGGAGGGGCTCACGTGGAGTAAAGGGGCGCAGCTCTTCGTCGCTCAGCACTTCCTCGATGGGATGATCTCCTCCTTCCAAAACGGCACCCCCCTGGCTGGCCGCCTCCGCATCATGCGAAGACGCCAGGCACCTCTTCTTGCGCGGTGGTGCGTCCATTCTTCCCCCCTTCAGATTTGGTGGCACCAAAAAAAGAAAAGAAAAAGGACAGAGAAATGATCTCGCGAGCCAAACTTCCTAGCGTCGACGCAATTCCACGTAAGGGAAGTAATTACGTCACAACGGGAGATCCCGGTCTCGCGATCGGGGCCAGAAGTAGTTGCAGTCCGTTGCCAGAAGTAGTCGCGGCGGCGGTCTGCTTGTCCACCCAACAAGGTGCCTCACGCAAAACTTTGGACCTCTTGCATAGAAGGGGAGATCCTTTGATACATCCCCTTGACTTGACAAGTTAGAGTTCCCCGTGGCTTTGGTCTGAGCTCCGAACTCTCAACAGGTCCGTGGCCGCCCACACAGACACACACTTTGTCACCAGGGTGCCGGGAAAATTCTAGTATTGTCCACACCCACCATCCACCCAAGCACCCCAGAGGCGGAGAAAGGCCTTCGTCCCATCGCACCTTCACGGCTAACTCCTCGTGACCCCCTATTTATTCCTTTCCCGCAGACCTTCGCCCGACTCTTCTTCAACTACTCCCTCACGCGTCACGTCAGTCCCGTCTTTCGTCTTTCGCTGCACACCACCCACGCACAACCCCAGAGTTAAAATCTGTACAGTGTTCACCCACCCGCATCCATAGATCGGACAGCAGAGATTAGCGAGCCACAACAGCAACAGCAACACGAAGATGCAGGGACAGACGGATGACGACCGCTCGCTGCACTCGAACGACCCGCGGTGGGGCGATTTGGAGATGGCAGACATGGAAAGCGGGAGGACCGGAGGAGGATCTTCGATTGAGGGATCAGATGTTGATGAAAGCTCGATGAACAGCACCAAGGCCCTCAAGGGAAAGAAGGGCAATACGTCGGGCACTGAAGACGAGGCCTACGACGTGGACATGGAGGGGGACGACGAGTACGGCGACGCAGCGGAGCTGTCGTGGAAGGATCTGAAGGTCACATCGCCTGACGGCAAGAAGGTGCTTCTTTCAGAGGCCTGCGGACGCGTCAAGGGCCGATTCCTCGCTATCATGGGTCCCAGCGGTGCTGGCAAGGTACACCACCATCTGCTTCATTTCAAATGGCTCGACCTACGCGCAAATCCCAACACTCACATCTGAGAAACGGAGAATGTCGACATCAATTAATTACACAGGTTTTTTGGGCCTCGTGCTTGCGGAGCACGGAGTGCGGTCACTAACTTAACTTTGGGCCGTTTTGTGAACCCACAGACGAGCTTGATGAACATGCTCGCGTGCCGTTTGGCCAAGGCCAAGGGCAAGGGCGACCAGATGGTGGACGGGCAGAAGTACAACCGATCGTTTTTGAAGAAAGTGTCGGGCTACGTCATGCAGGTACTTGCCCGCTTCCTCTTCCAGGCGACTTTCTTTCATTCGCTAACGCACGATCCAACAACCAACAACCAACAACTAGGACGATCTGCTCTTCCCCGACCTCACGGTGAAGGAGACTCTGCGATATGCGGCGTTCCTGCGTCTTCCCGCCAAGATGAGCCGAGACGACAAGCTCAAGCGGGTGGACGAGGTCATTGTCAAGATCGGTCTCGAGCACTGCAAGAACACACCCGTAGGCAGTGCGTTGAAGAAGGGCATTTCCGGCGGAGAGCGCAAGCGTTTGTGCGTGGCCATGGAGCTTCTCATGAAGCCTCGTCTCCTCTTCCTGGACGAGCCCACCTCCGGTCTCGATGGCGTCACCGCTCTCACCCTCTGCCGCATTCTGAGAGACCTCGCCCATTCCGAGAACTGCACCGTGGTGTGCACCATCCATCAGGTACGTCTGCCCTTGTAAAAGTAGCTGGACATGCGAACAAACACAGGCTAACACACTCCTCCTCTCCAACCGTGCAGCCGGCCACTCAGATTTTCAACCTCTTCGACGATCTGATGATCCTGAAGAGCGGTAAGATCGTTTACCACGGCCCTGCCGACGAGGTGGTGAACCACTACGCCGAGGCCGGCTTCCCTTGCCCGGTGCACACGAACCCTGCCGATCACGTCTGTACGATTGCCCACATGCCTGCTCATGGGGAGGGGGAAATGACCTTGACATGTCACTCACCTGCCGTGTGTGTGTTTTTGTGCAGTGGACGTGATCAGCCCTGCGAAGTTCACTGAGGAGGAAATACGAGAGGCCGATGAGAACGCCGAAAAGATTCGCCTGCTCTACACACCCCCGCACGTGGAAGATCCTCCCGAGAAGAAGAGAAAGAAGGACAAGAAGGACAAGGCGTTCCCCTCGAGGTACGCTTGAGCTGGCGTTGGCCTGCACGAAGAAGGCGACTCCATTACGTCCAAATCCTAACTTGACTGACCACCCACCGTGTTCGCTTTTTGTCCTCTAGGCCCTCTTGGTTCGCGCAGGTGTGGTACCTGTTCCTAAGAGCGATGCAGAACGTGATGCGCGCGAGGATGGTCCTTTTTGCCCAGCTGGTCCAGACCATCATCTTCGGTATCTTGATCGGAACGGTGTTCCTCGACATCGGTAGGACCCAGGCCGGACAAAAGAAGAGGCTCTCCGTGCTGTTTTTCATCTGCATCAACCAGGGAGTCTTCAGCGCGCTCATTTTGATCAACTCATGTACGCCCACGTCACGACGCGCCCTGCTCTCTGTTGTTTGGCTTCTGACATGGGTTCGCTCTACGCACAGTCCCTTCGGAACGATTGATTGTGCTACGAGAACGAGCATCAGGAGCATACTACGTCTCGGCCTACTACGTCGCCAAGATGATGGCCGAGATGATAGTGCAGATGTTCTTCCCGCTGCTGTTCTCCTGCATCGTGTACTTCCTCGTCGGCTTCCAGGTACGACCCGATGCGCCTTGTGACATCAGTGTGTCTCCTCTGACACGCGGTTCGTTTGACGAGCGCAGCATGATGCTGGCAAGTTCTTCATCTTCGTGTGCTTCATGGAGCTGTGTTCCCTCACCGCGACATCGCTTGCCCTGATGATCTCCACGTTCTGCCGCACGGTCACGCTGTCGATCACTATTTTGCCCCTGATTCTCGAGGTTTGTTCTTTACACCCCCTTCCCCAAATACCGCTTGGCCATACAAGTGCTTACCTAAGCTCTCATCCGCTCGAATAGATCTGTCGTCTGTATGGTGGCTTCTTCCTTCCGCCCGCCAAGCTGCCGGCGTACTTCTCGTGGCTCGATGCTCTGAGCTTCGTCAAGTATTCGTATACTGGCATCGCCCTCAACGAACTCAATGGTGCGCTTTTCCCCAGACGCATGCGCCTGAAACTGTTTGTTGACGTGCACGTTTCTACAGGACTCGTGCTCTACTGCACCCCCAGCGAGCTTGTCAACGGCGAGTGTCCGCTCACGTCCGGCGAGCAGGTCATCAAGAACGAGGGCTTCGACTATATCACCATCTGGGGATGTGCTCTGGTCCTCATCGCCATGATCATCTTCTTCCGTATCCTCGCTTTCGTCGGTCTGCGCTGGGTCAAGGGCTAAAGAGAGCTCGAGACTCAGACCAACCGTCCGGCTGTGTGGATCAGACGGCGGCCAAGAGACAAGAGAACCCACACGCGCCACCAAGCCTCGCGCTGCGGTGGCTAGGAAGCCTCCCACACAAGCCGCGTTGAACCGACGCACGGTTGTGTTGGGCTGTAAACAAAAAGAGACAACACCTTTTCCACCCCAATTTCTTTTCACTTTTCCTTCGTTCATTTATTTTCTGCGTCCTTTTTCTTTTCAGGGAACGTACTCGCATTGTTGACGTGCCGACAAATCGGCCAATGGGTGTGAGGCGTTGCGAAGTGCCCGCAGCCGAATTTCCGGCGTACGACGGGTTGCAGTATCAAGATTCGTCGGTGACCGATACCAAAGATCAAAAGAATCGGCCAAGACGACCCACCTCAGACTCGTACAAGCTTCCAGCCCGCAGTACAGCAGAAGATGAAGAGCAGCTTGATTGTAGCTGTACTCCTTGGCCTTGTGGTCGTTATGGCGTCGGCTCACGGCGGCCACCACGGCAAGGGCGCTCATGGTCACCACGGCGGCGCTGCCAAGGAGAGCTCGCACAGGCTCACCTGCAGCTACAAGAACACCAAGGGTCACCTCTTTGACCTCAGCCGCCTTTCGTCGTACGTCATCGAACCCGTGCCAATGGTTTGAATGGTGAATGCGTCGATTACCAGGTTCTCATCTTTCTATACTTTCTATATGAATCCACAGGAAGGATCTCCTCGTGAAGGACCTGGTGGGCGGTTCTACCTTCCACTTCAACCCTTGTGGTTCCGTGCACGCGAGCCAGTGCCCCTCGGGTGCGGCCGTTTGCGAAATCACCGGCAAGGGCGAGGCCATCTCGCACGGTCTTGCCTGGGACGCCCACTGGGCCGACGGAGGTACGACGATTCGACATTCTTCTTTCCTGCCCCAACTCTCATCTCGTATGGCTGCCGAGGTTCGCGCAACTCACGCGGTTCATCCTTTCTTCTCATGCTCCGTTTTAGTTGAGTCTGGTGCTTCGCTTGAGGTCATGTACGGCCGCGGAGAGATGTGCTCCGATGGCGTGCACCGCAAGACGCTCGTCGAGATGCGCTGCCTGCACTCCTCTGACCCCAACACCAGCCCCAGCTTCCTGATGGGCGTCATCAAGGACGAGTGCGTCCTCAAGCTCATCGTCGAGTCGCCTCTCGCCTGCGACGTGGAGGGTACGTGCTCCGCGGCCGAGCCCCGCTTCTGCTGTGCTTCTCTTTCTCTTCCACAACCCGACTGACGTTGTGCACCCTTCTCTTATCGTAGCTATCTGCTCCGCCGTTGTGAACGAGGCCACCTGTAACGCCAACAGCGACCTGTGCGACTGGAAGGCCGGCCACTGCGTGCCGACCGATGGCCACCACAGCATGTGGAGCTCGCGCCAGCGCGTGGTCACCTTCGCCATCTCGGCCCTCATCGGCTTCACCGCCGTCGTCTTCCTTTGCTGCTCCGTCACCTGCGCCTGCATCGCCTGCCGCCGCGCCGCTCAGCGCAGGAAGCTGCGCCGCAGCCTGCCCACCTACAAGAAGGTTAAGAAGGTCAGCGACAAGAAGAACAAGAAGGTCGCCGCCGAGGAGCTCAGCCTCATCACCCCCGAGACCCCCTACGAGAGTGCCCCCGTTTCCGAGGCCCAGGTCTACCCCTTCCAGCAGTACGTCATGCACCAGGCCGCCGACGGCTCCTTCGTGCCCTTCCCCGTGCACATGCCCATGCCCGTGCAGCCCCACGGCGTCCCGCCCCACGCCTACTCCTACCCCATGGTGCAGATGATGCCCGCCTTCCACCTGCAGCAGCACCAGCCTCAGCAGTAAGCCTGGCCTCTAGCCTCCTCTCGACCTCGCCGCGCTCCAGCTTACCACTGCCGCGCGCAAGCAGCTTCCCCTTTGAATATAAACTTTGTTTGTAGATACGGCCCGCGGTAACCGTGGCGCTGAAGAAGCATGTGTCGATTTTTGGCAAAGGCTGCCCGCCCCCCCAAAACGGCCAGGAGGCGAAGCTGGCGGAGAGACACACACACAACGTAGAGGGAGAGAAGAGCCATGGCGGCGGTATCGGCGTTCACGGTGGCCTCTCTGCAGCTGGGGCTGGACGCGCTGGCCGAGCACGCCGGTCAGCAGGGTGGAGGCCTGGGCCAGGAGGCCGGACCCATTTTGGAGGGCTTCCTCGCGGCCACAGAGATCCTCATTGAGTCGGCCGAGGAGGTGGCAGCCTCGCAGGGGAACCCCACCCTGCGCGATGGGATCTTCGACTACGCGCGCAAGCTGCGGCATCAATCCAACATACTGCAGGTTACGTCCACACCCACTCGTGGGCTGCGCTACCATGAGCATAGCCCTGACACAGCGTGAGTGATGTTCCAGGCTATCATGACCGGCTTGGAGGATGGAGGGGGTGATGCCCGGACCAAGGAAATGGCGATCGATGCGTTGCGTACGATTGGCGAGCTCACGTCAGAGCTGATGGAGGTCGAGGAGGACACCGACCAGAAGAACCTGAACGACGCCACCACCGAGTGCGCCGCGGTGCTGCTCCTTCTTCCTTTCTCTCTTTGACAGCCCCATGCTCATGCCCTGCTGTGACGTCATCAGGCGGCCAAAGAGCTGGTGATCAAGGCTCTCCACGCTCCTGACCAAGTCAACGGTATGGCCCTGCAGGCCCTGCAGTTGGGCACCAGGGCCATACCTCACCTCCATTCCACCTACAACCAGAGCCCACACGGGTGTTCGCCGTCAAGTCCGTTGCCTTGGTGCGGGTCCTGTCGAACATGGCCAACAAATACCACAGCATCGATGCCGACATCGCCTCGTACGCCCGCCTGCTTCACCACAGTGCCAGCATAGGAGAGGATGGTGCTGAACCATTTGTACCATCTCCCCTCCAGGCAGTTGCGGTTGGTGAGCAATGCTATAGCAGGGGTCGCGCCCAGTCTCATCAACGCGGTGACGAACCTGCATAACCCTGGACAAGAAGGCGATTCCCTGCTCAAGCACGTGCAGGCCCTCACCCAACACATCCAGCAGGCCCTTTCTATCAGTGCGCCCCCGATCTGTGGTTGTGGTTGTGAGCAGAAGCCGCAAGTGTGCGCTCTGTTGCTAAAATCCCCTCTGCCTTATCAGTCCGGTCAGTCGGCAGTGCCAAGAAAGGAACCAAGCTGGAGATACCACCACAGCTTCTCGCCAAGCGGTACATCTTTCCTCTGTCGTTCGGCGGCCGTTTGGATAACGTGACTGTTGTTTTCCCCTCTACAGCGAAACTGTCAGCGCTACGACCGGAAGGAGGAAGAAGACGATCGAAAGCGCCTCTCAAGGTTAACCTCTCTGTCAGTTGACCATCTTGCACACACTGTAAGGTCCCAGTGACTCAACTTGTTCACATGGCACAGGAATGGAGGTATTGCGGCGAGCCCGAGGGCTGACTCGCAACATGGACGCCCAAAAGGGAGTCGGGCAGGTGCTCGATATGGCGGCGGGGTCGGCCACTGCCGGGGCGCCCTCGGTGAGCGTTCAGCCCACAACAAGCCCCACCATCAACAACCCCAACCCGCTTCAGCAGCAGGACCCGGAGAAGGAACGGCTGCGGTACGCAGTGGAGCTGCTCAGGGCCGAAAACGACCGCCTGCGCGCCAAGCTGAGCCAGATCGCCGCTCTGGCCACGCCCTGACGCTGTCGCGCCGTTGCTTATAGTTCAGTCTGCTGTGTCGACAAACAGCAACCGGACTTTATTGTTTTAATTGTTGATTTGAGCTGTTTAGTTCTTCCCGTGCTTCAGCTCGCAACCCCCCCCCCTCTACCGGTCCTCACAAGACCCTGCTGCCCTCGGTCCAAATTGTGGAACGAGCTCCAACCGTAGGCCACGCTGCACCACACCACACCACAGAAAAAAGAAATGAAAAAAAACGAAGAAGGTGCACCTTCCCTCCCCACTCCCCTTTCTCTTCGTTCTTTTTCCCTGGTGCTCTCGCTTTCTGCGGTCTTCCTTCTCCGGGCCTCCTTCCAGCGGAACCCCTGACCGCGGCACACGTGTTTCTCTTTTCTCTTTTTTCTCTTGTTTGGTGCGTCTGTCTGATGGTGGTCGGCCGTGGGCCACGCACGCAGGTTCGCTGGCCCGACTCCAGGCGGCGTTTGCACAGCTGCAGACATCGGTCGACGGCGAGCGCGGGCGGCTCGAGGCCGATATCACGAAGCTGGAGGCCGAGCGAGAGCGCCTGCGGCGCGAGGTGGACGAGATCGGCACCATCCGCCGGGAGTGGGGCGCGCTGATCAAGCTCAACGTCGGCGGGCGCACCTTCACCACCTCCAAGACCACCCTCACCCGCTACGACGATTCGCTGCTCGGCCGCATGTTCAGTGGACGACACGACCTCGCCAATGACGAAGAGGGCCGCGTCTTCATCGATCGCAACGGGGAGCTGTTCGAGCACGTGCTCGACTTCTTGCGCGAGGGCACGGCCTGGGTGGCGCCCGACGACGCCACGCTCATGCTGCGGCTCGAGAAGGAGTTCGACTACTTCCAGCTGCCGTTTAACGTTGAGTCGCTGGCCGCCTCGCCGAGCCTGGCCCTGGTGCCGGTACAGACCGGCGGCGGCAGAGTCGAGCGGGAGCCGACCGCACTCTTCGTGGTGGGCGGCCGCAACGACGAGGGCTCGCTGACGCTGGGCGTGGTGGAGCGCTACGACCCGGTGGCCAACCGGTGGGTGAGCGTGGGCAACCTCCCGGCCTCGCGCAACTCGGCCGCCGCCGTGGCGCTCCAGGACCACGTGTTCGTCATGGGCGGCCTCAGCGCCGACACCTCGTCCGTCGGCTTCTTCGACCCGTCGGCGCTCGGCCAGGCCTCGGCGACCACCGAACTCGCCGGCTGGCGGGCGCTCGAGGGCCTGTCGACCGTGCGCAACGGGCTGGCGGGCGTGGCGCTGGGCGGCCGCATCTACGCGCTGGGCGGCCACAACAACGCGATCTACCTGAGCTCCGTCGAGCGGTTCGACGCCCGCACCAACCTGTGGGAGCGGGTGGCCGAGATGACCACGCCCCGCTACGCCCTGGCGGCGGTCGTGCTCGGCGGCCGCATTTACGCCATCGGCGGCCACAGCGGCACCGCGCCGCTGGCCTCGGTCGAAGTCTACGACCCGGCCACGGACCAGTGGAGCACCGGCGTCGTGCCCGACATGCCCACGGCGCGCTACTACCTCGCCGCGGCGGTGCTCCACGGCCGGATCTACGTGCTGGGCGGGTTCGGCGAGGCGTGCCAAGCGGCGGTCGAGTGCTACGACCCGGCGACGAACGCGTGGACCACGGTGGCGCCGATGTCGACGCCCAAGTACGCGCTGGCGGCGGCCTCGGTCGGCGGGAAGCTCTACGCGCTGGGCGGGTTCGACGATACCACCACCTTCGCCACCGCCGAGCGCTACGACCCGGCCACCAACGCCTGGTCCCGGATGGCCGACATGCCCACGGCCAAGTACGCCCTCGCCTCCGTCGCCTGGTAGAAACCATCATCGCCGCACTATCATCATCAACATCGAATTCTCTCCGCTTCGTATGTTTGTCACGTGAATTAGTGTGCGTTGTATTGTGTTGTGTTGTGTGTAGTGGTGATTGGATGTGCCTCGAGTGGCATTAGGCTGAGGTGAGGATTTCGGCGCCACGATTGGTGATGAGTACGGTGTGTTCGGTCTGGGCGCTCCACCCACCGTCCACTGTGCTGCGCGTCCACTGGTCCGCCCACAGGGTGAATGTCGGCTCGCCCTCCACGAACACCGGCTCTGGTGCGCCACCAGAGTGGAGGATGGGGGAGTGTAAGTGTGGGCACATACATCTCCCGGAGGAGACCAAAGAGTCGGTGTGTACCAATGGTGAAGGTCATCCCTGGCTTGAGCTCCAAGCTCAACTGGTTACGTTCGTAGGAGTCAAGGAGCGACAGCGAGAACAAGGGGTTAAGAATGAAGGGTGGATTGGGTGAGGGAGGGGACTGGGAGGATATGAAAATGCATGACGGGCGGGAAGGCGTGGAACACGCTGCCGATGGAGTGCCCCGCTGCCTCGGGGAAAATGGCAAAGCCCTCACGCCGGGCGTAGTCCCTGAGAACACGCCCGCATCAGAGTTGGCCCCGCAAGGCGCACACCAGCGTAAACACAAGCGCGTGGACCAACAACGCACTCGACAAACTCGCCGATGAATTGCAGGTTCATGCCTGGTCGCAGATTCTTGATGACTTCTTCCACGCAACTCTCGTTCGCCTGCCACAGTGCGCATTGCACGCGCGCGCGCACACACATGTCATGGTCCATCCTACGCCAAGCGCAACGCGCGTGTGACACTAGTTGGAGCGAACCGCGACGAGCCTTCGCGCGTCGGCATCCACATCGCCGACGAGGAAGGTGCGCGAACAGTCGCCATGATGGCCGTCGAGATAGACCGTCACGTCGACGTTCACAATGTCGCCGTCCTCCAGCGGTCGGCTGTCAGGAATGCCATGAAGGAGGACCTCGTTCACCGACGTGCACACCGACTTGGGGAACCTGCACAGGCGTGTGCTCCGTTAGTGGCCGAATGGGCGAGAGCTACCAAGGCAAGGCGTGGCACCCGTGATAGCCCAGCGGCGAAGGGTAGGCCCCCGCGCTGGTGATGGCGGTGTGCACGGCGTCATCGATCGCCTCCGTTGTCACACCTACGCCACTATGTCAGAGGAAAGAAAGATGTGCCACAGAGAGCAAAAGAGATGGAAGATGCGTGCCTGGCCGGGCGAGGGTGCCGGCAAGGTCCAGGATGCGTCGGGCCAGGCGGCCCGCGGTTCGCATCTTCGTGATGCTGTGTTGATCTTTGATTTCCATTTCCTGTGGCTGCTTGTCCATGGGTGTGGCGTGGCCTCCGTTGGCCACGTAGGGCGGGGCCACAATGTGGGCCGGCACTTGGCGCCGTGGCGCGACCTGGCCTGCCACCACAGGCTGCTTGTGCGGTCTTGCAATCGGCCGCGCTTTCGAACGCCACGTGAAGAAAGGAGCTCGTCGGGAAGTGCAAAGTGCACGAGCGGCAGCCAGATCATGCGTGGAAGCGATTCTGCACGAAGCAGCCACACATCCTCTTCTCATCTCGTGTAAACGATTTTTTGCCTTTTTATTTTTTATATTTATTTTTCTTTCTCCTTCAGATCGTGTGGTAATCGCAAGAGATGCGAAGAGCTTGCTTGACCCGCCCCTTTAGACGAGGCTATGCCGTGGTGCGCTCTTCCGTATCATTTTATTATCCCCTCTTTTGAAATCGAAAGCAATCTACCCAGCATCGACATCGGCATCTCAGAGCTCATGCTTGTGGTACAGACAATGCCACGCGAGCCGTCCTGGTCTGTGGAGAAGTTCTTCCAGCAGTCGTCGGATACTCAGATCGACGCCGCTACACTTCAGCAGCTGGCCAAGCGAGCACAGCTTACGATAGCCCCCGAGAAGGAAGAGTCCCTCTGCCGGGAGGTGGGGCAAATACTCAGCTGCGTGCACATCATCCAAGAGGTACCCCCACCCACTCCGACTGCTGGTCTAGTGCAGGTAGGCATCCCTCGTGCGGCACTGTCAGCTGATCAGCCCTCGCAGGTGAACACGGAGGGTGTGGAGCCGCTCGTCTCGCCTCTTGATGCCCGGCAAGCACAGCTGCGTCTCCGCGCGGACGAGGTCACGGACGGCGACATCGCGGAGGACCTCATGAGGAACGCACCGGCCAGGGACGGCTCTTTCTTTGTCGTGCCCAAAGTCAAAGGACAAAGCGGCGGCGAGGGTGGCGAAGGAGCCGACGCATAAAAAACTCGGGCCATTCGTGCTCTTTGCCCCACGCCGCTGACCTCAACACCAGATCCAGGGTCTCCCTCGTGTCTCTTCCTCGTCTTCGTCAGGGCAGCCAAGCTGGTCGTGGGTACTGATCACGAAATTCCTGGTGAAGCCAGCCGAGCCAACACCATAAAAATCCAACAACATTAGCAGGCATTCAAAAAATGCGACACCAAATTAGCATTGAATTGCACAAATTCTTACCATATCCTGTGTGCGCAAGCAGCACATCTCGCCGCTCTACTCAACGAGGGTTCTGCTCTTGTTCAACTCGTATTTCGCTCTGTTCGCTGCGTTGAGCTGGGCATCAGAGGCACCTGCGCCCGCTCCGGCTTTGATGGCCTCGGCTTGACGCCCAACATAAACCCTTTCTATTCTCTCGCAACCACACCCAACTCACGCCTTGTAAGCTCCCCCTTCAGAAGCTATCAGCCCAGGAGAAAGGACGAACAGAGTGCAAGCCTGACAAACAAACGCACACGACCAGAGGCACGTGCACAAAACACATCCGAAGAGTCCCTAGATCGAACCAACTCTTCGATCTCCCAGCCCCATTCCTACACATACAATCGAAGCAACCCAAGACGAACAATCAGAGTCACACAACAGCAGCAGAATGCAATCCAAGCCACACTCTTCCGATCTGCTGAATGCTGCAAACAAGCCGTTGCCCAAGCGCGTCTTCTGTGCAGTGAAGCACCTGCCGCTCATCCTCGAAAAGACAGACGAAGGTACCGTACTGGCCCTAGTGTCGCGCTGGCTACAATGAAGATAATTCATCAAATCTCTAAATCGAAAATCTCTGGCGTTTCTACCAATGTGCAGGCTACAAGATCACCAACTCAAGCCTTGGGCCTCTCGTGTCCGCCTACAGACTTCTCGCTGAGGACAGTACGCACTTCCTACGCCCTCTCGCCACGCTCGACTTTCCAACGTTGGAGGTGAAGTGTGGCTTGCGCTTACCCACATCGTTGTGCTTCGTGCCCGCAGACAAGGGTCTGGAGTTCATCTGGGTCGGCACGCTGCTGGACTATGTGCCACCGGAGGACCGAGCCGCGCTTGCTAAGCGCATCAGGGAGGAGTTCAACTCGGTCGTCATCTTCCTCGACGACAAGGTCCGACGGCAGTGGCTCTCCTTCTGCAAGACGGTCCTCTGGCCGCTGCTCAACTCGCAGCTGGTGACCAACAAGTTCGAGCCCGCCTTGTGGCAAGCCTACAAGAGCTGCAACGAGCAGTTTCGCCGAGGCACTCTCCAAGGCCGTTACCGGCGCCGAGGACGAGGTCGTGTGGATTCACGACTACCACCTCAAGACCCTCCCTGAAAGTACGCGCCGCACGCACCTTCATCACACGCACGCGCCTTGGCGTCATGTGCTGCAGCGTCTTAGCCTAACCCGGCGGTCCGTTGTGCAGAGCTGCGTGAGCGAGGCGTGACGAATCGGATAGGGTTCTTCCTTCACACGCCCTTCCCCACATCCGAGCTCTATCGTATTCTGCCCGTCCGCGGCAAGCTGCTTCAGGGCATCCTGGCCTCTGGTACGCATCATGACCTTCCTCTTCTGCGTAAGGCCCGGCACAATACTGATCTGATCAGTGTCTTTTTCACCGCACTACCAGATCTCATCGGTTTCCAGACCTACCACGACTGCCGACACTTCCTCTCAGCCTGCACCCGCGTTCTCGCCCTCGACTCTCAGCCCAAGGTATCGACTCTAACCTCACTTTACCGGAGGTTGAGAGAAATATACTGACCTAAAATGTGAATATGTGTTTATAGGGTGTGGAATGGAACGGCCACATGGTGGCGGTCGACATCTTCCCTGCTGGCATCGATCCCGATGTCCTCGAGCACACCATGGAACAGCCCCAGGTCAAGAAACGAGTCGAAGAGCTCAAGAAGATGGTATGCACAGATGCACTTTTGCCCTATGGTCTACAGAGAGGCCTGTTTCGAGTCTGACTCTCCAACGCTTGGCGAAACATGTGCGCAGTTCGAGGGCAAGAAGATACTCATGGGCCGCGATCGTCTCGACACGATCAAGGGCATCCCTCAGAAGCTGCTGGCCTTCGAGGACTTCCTCGGTCGCTTCCCCGAGTGGCAGGGCAAGGCAGTCCTGTTCCAGGTGTGCCTGCCGCCTCGCGAGGAGAGGAAGACCAGCAAGAGCCAAACCTCTGCCGAGGGCGAGCTGCAGGAGCTCCACGCTCAGATCAACGAGTACACACCTAGCCCATTCCTTTCCCGCCTCGTCTGTTCATCGACATGCAACAGCTCGCCTGACGCACTCTCTTCCTCGCAGACTGGTTGGTCGTATCAACGGTCGCTACTCGACGGCCGACTTCACCCCCATCCACTACCTCAACAACAAGAACCTCTCGCTCGACGAGATCTGCGCGCTCTACATGGCCGCCGACGCCGGCATCCTCACGCCCCTTCGCGACGGCATGAACCTGACGTGCGCACATCTCTCTCCTCCTATCAACGTTACGGAGAACATTGTTGCTTACTTTATGCTCCTCATTCGACGGCCTACCACAGTTGCCACGAGTACGTGGTGTGCCAGAAGGGCAACTACGGCCCGCTCATTCTCAGTGAGTTCGCCGGCTCGGCGCAGAGCCTGGGCGGCGCCGTGCTCGTCAACCCGTGGGACATCCGCGGCGTGGCCTCCACCATCGCCGAGGTCTTCTCCATGAACGAGACCGACAAGTACGCTCCGTTCCTCCGTAGATCCACTTCACCATAGGCTCAACTGAGTTGCTAACTTGCATACAAAATATGACAGGAAGCTGAAGCACGAATACAACTTCCACTATGTGAAGAGGAACACGGCGCTCCTGTGGGCGCGCACGTTCCTGTCCGA
This sequence comes from Acanthamoeba castellanii str. Neff, assembly GCF_000313135.1. NCBI lineage: Eukaryota > Discosea > Longamoebia > Acanthamoebidae > Acanthamoeba > Acanthamoeba castellanii. The sequence goes on from NW_004457466.1 coordinate 175,705, forward strand.
GCTGATGAAGATCGAGGTGTCGACCACAGTGCCCAAGATCAAGTTCAACGACGTGTGCTCGGCCTACTCGCAGGCCAAGAAGAGGCTCTTCCTGTTGGACTATGACGGCACCCTCACGCCCATCGTCAAGAACCCGCAAGACGCCAAGCCCTCGCCCCGCCTCCTTAAAGCGCTTAAGGACCTCACGGCGGACAAGAGGAACCAGGTCTATATCATCAGCGGCCGCGGCCGCGAGTTTTTGGAGCAGTGCATGGCCGGCCTCCCGGTCGGCCTCTCGTGCGAGCATGGCCTCTTCTTCCGGCACTACGAGTCCGACCAGTGGGAGGACCTCCTCTCCGGCATGGAGTTCACCTGGAAGGACATCGTGCTCCCCATCCTCGAGGACTACACCGAGGTAATGCTGCCCCTTCTGCCTGGCCGTCACGTCGATTCTGTACTGACTGAGAGGTGTGTCGTGTCATGTTGTGTCGCGTCGTGTCGTGTAAAAACAGCGTACGCCCGGTTCGATGATTGAAACGAAGGAGGTCAACCTGGTGTGGCACTACCGGAATGCCGACAGCGACTTCGCGTCGTTCCAGGCCAAGGAGCTGGTGGTTCACCTGCAGAACATCGCCTCCAAGCTGCCCATCGAAGTGCTCATCGGCAAGAAGGTCATCGAGATCCGGCCCCAGAACGTGTCCAAGGGCGCCACCGTGAGGAAGATCATGAGCCTCGAACCCGACGCCGACTTTGTGCTGTGCATGGGCGACGACAAGACCGACGAGGACATGTTCGCCGCCATCCAGCACCACCTTCAGCGCTCCAGCTCCACCGACAACGTTCACTCCAAGGACGGTACGCACCAATCCCACCTCTCGCCTCCTGAACACACACAATCTGTGGTAGTGGCAATGTGCTGATGATGTCGATTGTTTGGGGGGCTCCGCAGGCGACAAGGACAGGGGCGCGGGCTTCTTCAGCTGCGTGGTGAACAGGCAGGACTCACAGGCCAAGTACTTCATCCGCAACCAGCGGCAGGTGGTGAAGCTGCTCCAGGCCCTGGGCGAGGGCAAGACCGAGGTGGAGGACGAGGGCGTCGACGACGACTTCGACGACAAGGAGGGCAACGCGAGCGAGCACTCCAAAGAGAAGGCCGCCAACTAGACAACACCAACCATACACCGGCACACTGAGTTGTTTTTTTGTAAAGAGGATCTCCTTCTTGGCCAAGGAAAGAGCCTGTACGCTTGCCCACATGTGCCCGCCAGTTGGCGCAAACATTGGCGGACGGACAGAGGAGCAATCATTGGCATTCTCGTGAAATTTCAAGAAAGATTGCTTGATTAATTGGAGAGCCAATCAGCAGCGACATTAGAAACTACAAAAGGTGGACCGCTGCAGAGTGCAAGTCATCATTGTCAGCTCACCAGCCAGCAACTACCACCTTCCAGTCCAGTACTACAACAACACCTAACCACAACTCTCCACACATCAACGATGGCGACGTTCATGGTAGCAGTGGATGGGTCCAAGAACTCGCACGAGGCCTTCGACACGGCCTGCCGGCTGCTCAACCGAGGCGAGGACCACCTCCTCATCGTGACCTGCGCCGAGAAGGTGCAGGGCAAGCACCTCCTGCCCGCCCTGACCCACAAGGAGAAGGAGGCCCACGAGGCCCTCACCGCCCGTGTCGAGCGCGCCCAGAAGGCCATCATGGAGCCCTTCCGTGAGCTCGCCGAGGAGCGCGGCATCAAGTCCACCTGCATCATGCTCAAGGGCCACCACGCCGGCCAGATGCTCTGCACCCTCGTCGACGAACGCAACGTCGACTTCCTCGTCGTCGGCCGGTACCCCTTCCCCTCTTCACTTCCCTCTCGAGTCACCACTCCTTGTTGGCGTCGCTTCCATCAGATTTCTTTTCTGTCGACTGATTCAATCTCGCTCACTATTGTGGTGTTCTGTTGGTGCAGACGAGGAATGAACAAGGTGAAGCGGTTGCTGGCAGGGAGCACGTCCAAGTATGTGATGGAGCATGCGTCGTGCAACGTGGTGGTGGTGAAGGGCTACTTCCTGCCGGACCAGCACGGGAGCGTGAAGGAGGTGGACAGGCTCGAGGAGGAGGAGCGCGTGCGCCGTCTGCACCTGGACGAGGACCGCGAGGTCGCCGCCATGGAGCACAAGGAGCGCGTGGCCGCCCACATCGGCGCCGTGCGCGACGAGGAGGACGAGAGGCGCAGGAGGGTCGCCACCGAGCGCATCATCGACGACCGCGTTCACCTGTGCGAAGTCCTCCAATTCGACAGCGACAGCGACTAGGGACTCAGTCGCAGCAGAAGAGGAGAGAGAGCATGTAACTATGTATAAACACAACAGGCAACAACGTCTTTTTGGATACCCACAACCGCTTGGCTTGGCCTTTATGAGTTGTTGATGGCCAACAACCACCACATCACTGGTGGTCGGCACTCCACCCGCGGCTGTTGATGGCGTACTTGAGCTTTCGCTCCCCGCCGCGACCGAAGTCGCTGCGGCGGAAGGAGTCCCGCGTACTTGACGCGTCTGAGGATCGGTACCGACGCGTGTTTCCGCCTGGCGGGGCTCGTCGCTGGCCGAAGGACGGCGTCTCGTGGAAGGACTGGCCCGATGACGCTCTGGCCGCCATCTCCAACAACGTCGGGTCTAGTGGTTGTTACGCGAGACGAGCACAATGAGCACGTGAGTATAACAACGCTGTTGGCGTTCGATTCTACTCCGTTAGGTGGAGCCGACATAACACGTGGAAGGAAAAAGGAGGCGGTACCGATCTCCTGCTTGGCCTGCTTGAGGATCTTCACCAGCTTGGGGATCATCTTGTCGTGCGAATCTGAGAGGAAATAGGTCAGGCACTGCGACGACAGTGACACGATCGTGTGGCACACGAAGAGCCGTACTGGTGAGGAAGCTGTAGGCGGTGCCCTTGGCGCCAGCTCGGCCCGTACGGCCAATGCGGTGCACGTAGTCCTCCAGATTACCGGGGAAGTCGAAGTTGACCACGCACTCGATGTTCTTGACGTCTGCGTGAATAGGACGGTGGCAGGGCGGGGTTAGTAACGTCGGTTGTGCTTGCGAGGCTGCTAAGAGGCGGGCGGCAGTACCAAGGCCTCGGGCGGCCACATCGGTGGCGATGAGGAAGTCGACGTGGCCACGCTTAAACTGGTAGAGGACGTTTTCGCGCATGACCTGGGTCTTGTCGCCATGGATGGCGGCGGCCTTCATGCCCTTGGCCCTGAGCTCATCGCTCAAGAGCTCGGCCGACACCTTGGTGTTCACAAAAATGAGCGTCTTGTGTCCCGCCTTGTGCAGCTCGTCCATCAGAGCCAGCAGCCTGCGCCGACAGAACAAGCGCGTGAGCGATTTTTGCGTAACCACCACCACCACCACCACCACCACCCCACCACCACCACCCCACCACAGCGAGAGAATGGACGCGAGCGTACTTGGGCTTCTTCTCGACGGGGCGGCAGTAGTCGATGATTTGCGTGATGTCGGGGTTGGCGGAGAGCTCGGTGCTGCCCACGGTGACGGTGGTGGGCGTGTTGAGGTAGTCCTGCGCCAGCGACTCCACCTCCTTCGGCCACGTGGCGCTCCACATGAGCGTCTGGCGGTCGGGACGGATCTGCTCGACGTCGAGTCAGAGTGAAGTGAGAGATCGGCTCTGACCAGAGCGACAGACACGGCGCAGAGAAGGGAAATCATGGGTACCTGGTCAACAATGGCACGAATCTGCTGCTCGAAGCCCATGTCGAGCATGCGATCGGCCTCGTCCATGACGAGGTAGGTGACTCGCTCCAGGTTGGTCACGCCCATCTGAAGCAGATCGAGCAGACGGCCGGGCGTCGCAATCAACATGTGCACGCCTGACACATACGACACACGACACACGCATAACACGTGCGTTAATAACAACAAAGCCAAAGCCGGAGTCAACGCAACGGGGACGTACCGCGTCGGAGGTCCTTGATCTGGGGAACCTTGGAGGCGCCGCCGTAGACGCACGCCGAGCGGAGCGGCGAGCCGTCGGGGAGCAGCGCGTAGCGGGCCACCTCGGCCTGAATTTGAAGCGCAAGCTCGCGGGTGGGCGCCAGCACCAGGCCCACGGGTCCGTCGCCCGAGCGGAGCGGCGGCTGGGCGCCGATGTGCACGCACGCCGGCAGGGCAAAGGCGAGCGTCTTGCCCGACCCGGTCTGCGCGCGGCCCACCATGTCGCGCCCGGAGAGGGCGATGGGGATGGCCTGCGTCTGGATGGATGAGGGCCGGGTGATGCCGTTGCGCGAGAGGCGATCGACCATGGCGCGCGGCAGGCCGGCCTGTGAGAATTCGACGATGGGGCGCGGCGGCGGAGTGGCGCCGGGCTTGATGTCGACCACCTTGATCTGTGCTTCCTCGAGGATGCGAGCCACCTCGGCCTCTGGCATGCTTGCCACGTCCGGGTGTTCGACGTAGAAGTCCTTCTTGAAGTGGGCCAGCTTGCCGGCCTTGGCCTCCCATTTGGGCTTCGCCAGTGATCCTACAAGATCTTCAAATCGCGAATTCTTGATGCGATCAAAGAAGCTGCCGCTGGCGGCACTTCCCGAGTCGTCCCCTCGGTAGGTTGAAGATGTGGATGAAGCGGGGGAATAGCCGCTGACCAAACGTCGATGAAGATGCGCGATTTGGAGGGAAGAGGTAGAGGAGGAAGAGGAAGGGAGAAGGCTCCGAAGCGAAGCACCCGGCAACCGAGCCGGCGCGCCGTTTCGTGCAACATTAGGAAGACTTCTTTGCATCATCTTGAGGGCAGAGATGAAGATGAAGGAAGATGAACGGCACGCAAACGACTTGCGGCCTTCCGTACTTTCTTGGAACTCTTCCCCCTTATTTCCCGCCACCGCCCCGTAACTCCCAACAGAAAATAAAGAGAAAATTATGGTGAAAATCCACAATAAATAGATTGTTCGCGATGGAGGAGCAGAACGAGGGGGAGCAGCAACAGGGGGCGGCTGTGGCTGAAGAAATCGAGGCCTCTGCTGCCACGCAGGTGGAGGAGGCCCACCCAGATTTGTCAGTAGATGAAGGAGAGGCGGCAGCAGAGACTGATCCACTGGCAGTAGTGGAAGGTGAAGAAAACGCTCAAGAAGCCCTGGAGGAGGAGACAACAGCGACCAACGTGGGCGAGGTGTCTGCCGACCTCTCACCCTCCTTGAACGAAGAAGGAGAGGTCGAGGTCGAGGCAGTTGAGGCCGAGGGTGAAGAAGAAGCAGAGGGAGAAGAGGGAGAGGGCTCCCCCGGTATCACCATCGCCCCACGCACCCCGGTGCTCGAGCACGACCCGCTTCGTGCCCTCACACCCCCCTCGCGGCGGCACTCGGAAGCGGACGAGTACCAGCCGCTGCCCCTTCCCACCACCACCGTCTCCCCGCTCCCGCCCGTCGCGGCTGCAGACACTTCGTCATCCCCTGCGTACACACCTCCACCCCACCTCCAGCACCTGGTACCCTTTCGCGTGTCTCTCTGTGCTGACCCGCGTCTTTGTGGTCAGGGTTGGTGGGGCTCGGGCCAAGCTGCCGGAGGGCGGACTGGCCGGTGCGGACCCGAGCACACTGGGGTCGGGCGGAAGGAAGGCGCCGGTGGCGGTCAACGACGACATGGACGGCCTCAAGACGCTCATGGTTCTCCCGCCACCTTGGGGTTCTTTTTCAGTGCTTGCTGATCCCTCTCTTTCTGGCCAGTTGTACTTAACCATCCTCCTGTCCACCGCACACGCACACGCACACGCACTACCGCACGCGCACACAGAGGGCAGGCTACTGGAAGGACGCGGCGCGCTTGGCCGACAAGCTGAGCACCCGTTCTCGCTGGCCTCACGAGCGCCTGCAGTGCAAGCTGTGCTTGCTCGTTGCCCTGGTAAAGACCAGGTACGGCATCCCATCCCCTCTCCTACTCCAGCCGTGTGCTCTGTCGGCCCTTGCGGCACGGGTGCTGATCTCTGCACCACCACCGCGGCCCACACCTAGGCAATTTAAGAAGGCGACTGATGAGGTGGACGCTCTCGGAGACCTGGAGGCGGCATCGACCTTCTACGAGAGCTACCCGCAGCTGTACCAGGACAAGCGTGGATCGATAGTGCCTTTCTCGCTCTTCGTCCTGCGTGCCGAGCTGCCGTCGTTTGCCAGCCCGGAAGGCCTCTCCAGGTCGCTGGACGCACTCTTCGGTCTGCTCGACTACTGCCGCGCCCAGCTCAGCAGCCTGGCTGCCAAGTCGACCTCCGCCGCCGCTCCCGCGGCTTCGTCGCCCGACCAGCCGTCGTCGTTGACCGCAGCCGACCTAGACTCCCTCTCCACGCTCTCTATTTCTCGAAGTGCTTCGCCCTCCTCGTCTTCTGGCCTCTCGTTCATGGAGGATCTGGATCAAGGTACCTTCCGCGCCAGCCGTCTTGTGTGGCCGTCGCCGTCTGTAGTGCGCTCAACCGCACATTCGGTCGCGTGGCAGATGTGGTGCAGACGTGGCGGGGGCGGGAGGTCCGGGTGTTGTTCTCCATCAGCACGCGATACGTACAGGCCGGCGACTACTCCGCCGCGTTGCGCATTTTGACCTCCCTCTTGCCGCTCTACCCCAAGGTAATCCCCACCCGAGCAGCCTGCTGGCGGGTGCCGCTGTGTTCTAATGCTCGCATCGTCTCGATTCAGGACGTTGTCCTGCTGTCGGCAGTGGGCCGCCTGCTGCTGCAGTGGGGCAACTTGACCGGAGCGGAGCGTTACTTCCGTGACGTAGAGCAGCTGGTGACGGAGCCGACCAACTCGGTGGTGGTCATGATGAACCGCGGCATGGAGTACATCGGGCGCGACCGCTACTCGGACGCGGCGCGTGCATTCGAGCGCGTGTTGGAGCTTGAGCCGGACAACGTGTGGGCGGCCAACAACCGGGCAGTGTGCTGGTTGTACCTCCGCGACCTCCAACGCTCCATCACCTCTCTCGAGCAGCTCATCGCCGCCAATCCTGAAGCCAACCTCCTGGTACGCACACTGAGTTTCGGAGTGGATGATACATTGTATATTGTGCTCGATTGACTGAGACGAGAGCGGAACGCCAACAGGATGTGGTGGTGTTCAACCTGTGCACGCTATACGACCTAGAGTCAGACAGCAGCGGCGTCAAGAAGAAGGCTCTGTTGGCCATCATCTCCCAGTTTGCCTCTGACGACTTCGACACCAGCGGCATCAAGGTGTGAGCTGCGGAATGTAGTTCGACTTTATTTTTTCGAATTAGAAGAATTTTTTTGGCGCGAACACACGGCCCTCGCGCGGCTCAGAGCGAAGATGGAAATGGAGGATGAAGGCGACATGCCGGTGTGGGGCCGTAATGCCAAGAGGCTGCGCACGGGGTATAATGCACCGTATGGCGACGAGGAGGAAGAAGAATTGGAGAATGAAGATGAAGACGAAGATAACGATGAAGATGAAGGGCAGAGGGAAATGCAGGTGTACGACATACGAGGTGTGCCAGTGGGCTTCCCCTTCAACGCCTATGACAGTCAGCGGGTCTACATGGAGAAAGTAATCCAAAGCCTTCAGGAGGTACGGCCTTCCCGCCAAGCAACGACCACCCACCGTGGGCTCTGTCTGACGGCCCGCACAGAGCAAGAACGCGCTGCTGGAGAGCCCCACAGGTACTGGCAAGACGCTGTGTCTTCTGTGTGCCTCTCTTGCCTGGCGGCAGCAGTGGCTCCACTCCCAGTCCAACTCAGCACAATCCGCAGCCGACTTCGCCGCTGGTGCGTGGCCGTCCGTGGCTGGGCGTGTGGGCATGTTAGCTTGCGGTGCCACTTGCGTTATGATAGCACTAAGCCCGGGCGTTTGGTTTGCAGAGTGGCGTAGCAAGGAGAAGCCGCAATCGCTGTTGTTCAGCGGCGGAGGCGATATGCCGCTCGTGGTGCGGGAGAAGCCACCGCGCATCATCTACACGTCGCGCACCCACAGCCAGCTCACGCAGGTAATGAAGGAGCTCAAGAGGACCGCCTACAGCCCTCGCATGAGTACGTGCCTGCTCATCAGAGCGCTGACTTCCCTGACGGTCCGTACTTCCTGTCGCTCACTCTGCGCCGTTCATCGCAACAACAGCGGTGCTGGGCAGCCGACGTCAGCTATGTGTCAACCCCGACGTGGTGAATACGCCCGGCCGCGACCACAAGTGCCGCTCGCTCGTCACGAGCCGGCGCTGCGATTACTACAATCGGCTCGACGATCTCAAGAAGTCCGAACAGCTGCGCGGCTCCTGCAACGGCATGTTCGGGGAAGAGGTCGCCGAGGGCGAGATCACCGACATCGAAGAGCTCCTCCAGTCCGGCCGGGACCGCGGCCTGTGCGCCTTCTACCTCGCGCGTGAGCTTCAATACTCGGCCGACATCATCTTTGCTCCGTATGTCCCTTCTCACAACCCGTGCTGCGTATCATGCACTGACTTGCGCGTGTTGTTTCGCACAGTTACAACTACCTCATCGACCCCGCGATTCGGCGCTCGCTTGGCGTCGACCTGCGCGGTGCGGTGATCATTTTCGACGAAGCGCACAACGTGGAGTCGGTGTGTGAGGACAGCGCGTCGTTCGATCTGCGCGTCGCGGATATGAAAGTGGCGATCAAGGAGCTGGAGAGGGCCGCGGAGCTCGCCGCCTCGCCCAGCTATTCGGGCGAGACAAACAAGGACGACATCACCCGCTTCAAAGGTACCTGCTGCTGTCGCGTTATGCCTTCCCGTCGATGATGACTGACATAATTTCTTGTCTGTGGCCGGTAGGGATGGTGTGGGCCTTGATCAACGACATCAACAAGGTGCATGTGTCCGGCGATGGATTTACTCGCCCGGGCGACTACATCTACGAACTGCTCAACCAGGTACTTGTCTTAGCCCAGCAGGGAAGACACTCTGTTGGTTCTGACCCTGGCGTTGGCGCAGGTGGACATCAACGCGGACACGTCAGTAGCCCTCACGAACCTCTGCGACAGCGTTCTTGCTGATTTGGCAAACGGTAACACCCACCTTGAGCGCCTGTAGTGGTTTCTTGCGGAGCAGATTAATGCTCACTAGCCATCAGACGAGGAGAGTGGTATGGGTTTGAAGCCGCTTTCGCTCAAGTCGCTCAACGATTGCCTCAAGACCCTATTCAAAGACGGTGTTGACCGACGCGAGGACTTCTCACTCTACTATAAGGTGCTCAGCATTCCCCCTTTGCTGTCGTGCCCGAGCAGCTTCTCGCTCGCTGCCCCATTCACACCTCTTCATATGTAGATACACGTGCACGACCAGGCAAGTGCTGCCCAGCGTGGTGCCTATCGCTTTCAAAGCCGCAATGCAGAGCGAGTCGTTAGTTGCTGGTGCTTCAACCCGGGCCTGGCCATGCTGGAGTTGGCAGCGCAGGGCGTGCGCAATATCATCCTCACCTCCGGCACCCTCTCGCCTCTCGCCTCCACCGCCGCCGAGCTCAAAATGTACGCCGACGATGACAGTTTCTTCTCTCCTAGACGTACCCTCTGGCGGCTCTCCTAAGCTTTGTTTTGCTACGTATGCAGCCCGTTCCCGATCAGGCTCGAGAACAGCCACGTCATCCAGCCGTCGCAGGTCTGGGTGGGCGTGCTGAGCAATGGCCCGTCAGACTACCCGCTCAACTCCTCTTTCAAGACGCGCGAGACCGAGGACTACAAGCAGGCACTCGGTAACGCCTTGAGTACGCGCAGTCTCCCTTCGCTCTCCTCTTCTCCACTCGACCTTCACGGTGAGTTGAAGGACCACTCACGATCCCTACACACCTCAGTCAACTTCATGCGCATCGTGCCAAACGGTCTGCTCGTGTTTTTCCCGTCCTACACGGCACTCACCACCTGCGTCGATGCTTGGAAGCGACCAGTAAGTACAGCAACATGCCATTGACTGTCGATCGGTGTCTGGCTCAATGACTGATCGACACTACAGGACGAGCAGGCGCGAAACGGTTCGATATGGGAACGGATGTGCCGCTACAAGCAGGCCATCATCGAACCCCGCGAGGCGTTCCAGTTCAAATTGGTACTTATCAAGCTGACAGTGCGCGCAGTGCTTCTGTCAGCAAAGGTCTGAGCGGTGTGTGTGCAGGCCATGGAGGACTACTATGCCAAGGTGAAGACCGAAGGCGGCGCGGTGTTCTTCGCCGTGTGCCGCGGCAAGGTGTCGGAGGGCCTCGATTTCTCCGATGACAATGGGCGCGCGGTGGTCATCACCGGCCTGCCTTTCCCCTCGCTTACCGACGCCAAGGTCAAGCAGAAGCGCAGCTACCTTGATCACCAGCGCCAAATCCTCGGCACCAGCTCCTTGGTACACACACAACACAACACAACACAACACGACACACACACACACACACACACAACACACACACAACACGACACTCACACAAAGAAAGAGAGAGAGAGAGAGACAACATCACTTGGGCGTATTTAGGTGCCGTAGTAACGCTTTGGGCGTTTCCATTGTGTTCACACAGTCGCTCAGTGGAAGCGATTGGTACGCACAGCAAGCCATGCGGGCGGTCAACCAGGCCGTGGGCCGCGTGATCCGTCATTCGCGGGACCACGGCGCCATTATTTTGGCCGACCAAAGGTTCGTCGAGCCTGCACACCCACCTTAGTCCCCTGTGCGGTGCACCTGATCGTGTTGGCTGACGTATGTCCCCGGAACAAGGTTCGGAATGGCGACTAACCAGTCCGGACTGTCGCTTTGGCTTCGACCTCAGGTCAAAGTGTACAACCAATTCGGCGTGGTACGTTGCGTGGCGGCTGAGGAGCGCATGATTGGCCAATCGGCACTATCTCACCCTTTCCCACGTTCGGCTTTCATTGGCGTCCCAGGCTGCACTCGCCTTGACGCGCTTCTTCAACTTCTTCAAGAACCAAAAGGCCCTTGCTCCTCCGCCTCCACCCAAGGCCAAGCCGACGCCCCGACCCAAGGCCCAGCCCGTCGCGGCTCCTGTACAGATGGGGCGCCCGGCCAGCCACACGTCACCCTCCAAGTTCGTGCCGCCACGCGTTGCGGGCGGTGCAGCATCGGCCACGACAGCTCGCGCACCGCAAGCGACCAGCCTGGTTCCGCCCAGGGCCGGTGTCAAGAGGGAACGGGTGGAAGAACCCACCGAAAGGCCAGCGCCGCACGCGCGCGATGCCACCTCGCCCATCAAGAGGGAGAGGGGTGAGGAGGCCGCCGTCACCGCCAGCGAGGCACAGGCCTACATCCGCAGGGTACGTCGCCAGTGTGTGCCGACTGGTGTACGTCAGTCCACAATCCTGACGCTTCTTTGTTATCGTTAGGTCAAGGGCTGTCTCAGTCCGGACGAGTACAAGACCTTCCAGTCGACGCTGCGGGACTTCCGGGGCAAACAGATCGAGCTCGCCGAGCTGATGGAGCGCGTGCAGCAGCTCTTCTCCGGGTCGCAGCGGTATCCGCTCCTGCGCGACTTTGTCGCGTTCGTTCCGCCACGGCACAGGGCCACCTACCTAGCTATGCTACCTCGTACGCCGCTCCGCTCTTTATTGGCGCTGTGTTTGCTTCGCACTGCGCTGACCGCGGACGCCCTGCACACCAGAGGAACCGACTGAGGATCTCCCGCAGCCGGCTGCCTCAGAAGAGCGCTCCCCGGCGCGCATCTCGGCTCCCCGTCCTGCTCAGTCGCCAGCCCAGGCAGAGCGTGTGCCTACACCAGCAGCGGCGTATGACCTGGTGTCCGGCAGTCCGTGCAAGCCCTTTCGCAGGCCCCGCCCCTTCGCTTCGCCCTTGCTGCCGACCACCTCAACATCACCGACAACCACGCCTGCTGCCGAGTTGAAGAACGAGGCGGAGATTGCAGGAACGGGCGAGGCGGATGCGCCGACCTTGCCCTCCGATCGGCAGCCTTCCGCACGTAAGCTCCGTGCTTCCGACCATCCTGATGGCCCTGTCCGCTGACGCACGATTCTCTCTTCCCTGTAGCGGGCGAACAATCCGAGAGCACGGTCTGTCCGGTCTGTCAAGAAACGGCCTCCAGGTAGGATGACCAACTTGCTCGTGGTGTTCCCGGTCTTGTTCTGAGTTCTCTCACACTCGTCCACCCACCAAAGCCCCTTCGCCGCACGATGCAAGCATGTCTGCTGTTACGGCTGCTGGAAGCAGTGGCTTCAACAAAAGCTGGAATGCCCAGGTACGCCCCTCATCAAGCCACCCGACAGCGAACTTAATCAACCAACTCACATAACCCGGGCTAGTGTGCAAGCAGCGCGTCAGGCTCAAGCACCTCTCCAAGCTCTACTTCTGCAGCTGAGGTTGTTGCTGTCCCGCTTGACGGAAAGTTCTGCGCATACCATGCATAGTTGAAATACAGGTGGTCCCAACATGTGACATTAATGTTGGTGGGTTTGTCGTGGTGGACTTCCACTTCCGCAATACACCTCTCTCTTGCTACACAAGACCACAGCAGCAAAGATGAAGCACCTGCTCTTGGCAGGTCTCGCTTTGACCGCCCTACTCTTCGTCTCCCTCTTTGTGCCGCATGCGGCCGCACTTCCTCTCCCTTCCGGCCAAGTCCCGACCGACTGGCAAGCCAGGTGCGTGCTTTGGGCCGGCCCAGATGAGAGATGAACGATTGATGAATTTATCTATCAATTGATTCGCGTTTGCTTGAAGGGTCGACGCCGGAACCCTGCTGTACGCAGAGGAGGAGCCTAACGCGACCGAACTTGCGGCCCCGCTCGGCAACGGCTACCTGGGCACCTACATGGGCAGCGACGCCGTCTACATCGGGGGCGTGTTCAACACCCTCGCCGCCGGCCTGCCTCCCGACCTCTCGCGCAGGCAAGATACCCCTCCAGCACCACCCTCCTCTCCCCTTTCTTTTTTAATTATCATTTGTCATTTTTAATCATCATTTATTTTTATTTTTTTACTTCGCTTTCGCTCTTTCTTTGCGTGTCGGTCGCGGCGAGGGCTGGCGAGTGTTAACGACGAAGGTGATGTTGTGTGCTGGTGTTGCGTGTTGCGTGTGTATGGTGCGCGCAAGCAGGTCGCGAGTGCCTGCGGCTGGTCGAGTGGAGATTGAAGGCGCGCGCGTGTTCGCGGCCGCTCTGGATGTGGAGCGTGGCATCTACTACCGCCGCTCCTACCTCGCACCGCCCATCCGTACGGCGCGCGCCGCTTGCAATCCGGGTTGCACACCTATTGGTGTGTGTTACAATCTCACGTCTGTTCTCCTCTGCAGAGGTGGCGATTGCCAGATCGTGGTAGAGCAGCGCTGGTATGCCCACAGGGTGTACTGGTACCTCTTCAACATGGAAATCGAAGGTGTGTACAACCTCCTTCTCTGTATCTTTATGAATGATGACGATGACGATAGTGGTAAAATGGTGATGATGATGCGCACTGCTCATTCAAGCATGCAATGGCTGCAGTTGACACCTCGCGCTGCAAGAGCGGCACCCTGAACGAGATCCCGCTGAGCCTACTGGAGAACGACGGCGGCCCGTCGGAGGACATCCTCTTCGCCCCGGTAGCGGTCCCGGTCGTCAACGCCCACCAGCCCCCGCCGTTCAAGGTCTTTGAAGGTAGTCCCCTCCCCCAGTGCGTCGTCACGCAGCGAGTGACGACGCTCATGCGCGATGGGTCGCGGGTGTTATAGGAGTTACGGTGCGGCCAGAGAAGGAGGGAACGTCGCGGGTCAAGGTGAGCTACGTGCGGTGGATCGGCGAAGACAGGCTGGGCGTGCCCCTGGGCCTCGGCTCGACCGTGTACCACTTCCCCACGGTATTCCGCACGTCGCTCGACGTCGAGGCCGCGGCCCGGTGTCCCGTGCGGCCTGCGACTGCCGCGGGCGACTGCGGCAGCGAGGGCATCACCGCGGACGGCTGCGCCAAGGTCGGCTGCTGCTACTACCCCAGCCAGGTACTACCGGACCCGGACATCATCGGTGATGGTGACAAGCACGGGGCGTCCACGGAGGAGTGGGGCGCGGACTCGCACCTCCTCCACCCTATTGACCACTATGTGGCCCAGCAGAACCACAGCGGCTGCCATTTTAACTCCGATGTGACCGCCCAAGCGCTCAGCGACTTTGAGTTCGTGTGGAAGAACCGCGACGAACTCCTGGACACGCACACCGCCGCTTGGCTCAAGCTGTGGGACAGCCGCATCGAGATCGAAGGTGCGTCGTGCCACCGCAGCGCCGTTCAAGTTCTTGCGCAACGGCAAGCGCTCACGCTCACCCCCCCCCAATCACCACGACGCCCTCAGGCGACAAGGAGCTGGCGAGGGTGGTGAACGCGTCGTGGTACGCGGTGCTGTCCTCCATCCGTGAGGATTGGCCCTACTCGGTGTCGCCCGGTGGTCTGAGCTACGGCGGCGGCAACGCCACCTACTACCCCAAGCAGGAGGAACAAGGGTACGTCGGCTATTCCGCCCCTTTTGCATAATGGTCTCCGTTGCGCTGCGCGGCCCTGACCTTACCTCTCCGCCACCAGATATTTCGGACACACCTTTTGGGTACGTGCCTATCGTTGAGTTGACAAGAATCTCTCTTTCTCTCTCTCTCTCTCTCTCTTTGTGTGTGTGTGTGTGTGTGTATGTGTGTGTGTGTGTGTGTTGTTGTCGTCGTCGTCGTCGTCGTCGCCGCGTGCCGAAGGTTGTTTCTCACTTGCTTTCTCTTCCCTTGGCTCGACGTCATTATGTGACTCGCTCAGGATGCGGATGTACGTTACACTCACTCTCGCTTTCCTTCATTCTTTTGTGTGGAAAGGAATTGTCGACTAACGTCCAGGCCACAGTTCTTCGTTATGCCCGCCCTCCTTCCCTTGTTCCCGTCGCTCGCCGAGAGCATCAGTACGCACAAGTGCTGAGTGGTGCTGCTCCTTCCCGTTCCCATAGCTGACCTGCCTCTTCTGTGTGTGTGTGTGCTGTGTCGGATCCTAGTCAACTACCGCTACGAGCGTATCGAGACCTCGCAGGAGATCGCGCGCTCCTACGGCAATCAGGGCACCAAATTCGCCTGGGAGTCCGCCTTCACTGGCCTCGAGGAGGTTCGCGCACAAGCCCACTTTTTTCCCTTCTGTATCAAAGTGTGAGCCTCACCTGCTTTCCGGTGCAACAACAGTGCGCCCACCCGAATCAAGAGGACCACCTGAGCGCCGACATCAGCGTGGCCGTGCGGCAGTACTACCGCGCCACCGGCGATAAGAAGTGGCTCGCGACCAAGGGCCTTCCGCTCGTTCTCGGTTCGCACCCGCTCGGCTCAACTCCTCGCCTCGCCTCTTGAGATGGTCACTCACGATCGCTTCTCGAGATCAGGTATCGCCGATTACTGGGTCAGCAGAGTGCAGGCCGACGCCGGCCCGGATGGCCGGGTGGTCTACAACGTCAACGACGTGCAGCCCCCGAACGAGTACGCCACGGGCGTCAACAACTCGGCCTTCACCAACGCCGCCGCCTCGGCTGCGCTCGAGTGGGCCGTGGCCGTCACGGACATCCTCAACGTCACGCTGCCCGCCAAGCTCCGCGCCACTTACCTCGATGTGGCCACCCACCTCAAGATCCCCTTTGACGTCCAGCAGCAGCGCCACCTGGGTACCGCCCTCTGTGCGTGTTCTGTACTGTCGCGGTGTGCCGTGTCTGACAGTGTGTGTGGCCACACGCTAGACTATGAGAACGCACAATTCGGCGAGTCCCTGAAGCAGGCCGACGTGACGCTGATGGGCTACCCGCTGCAGTACGACATGCCGCAGCACGTGCGCCTCAACGACCTGCTGTACGAGGTGGCCTACACCAACATCAACGGGCCGGCCATGACCCACGCCATCTTCGCCATCGCCTTCCTCGAGCTGGGCGAGAACTACACGAGCCACGCCACCCAGGAGTTCAGGCAGAGCTACGGCCTCTACGTCAACGGCCCGTTCAAGGTGTGGCTCGAGTGCCCGCCGCCCGGCTGCATCGTCAGCACCAACTCGTCGACCAACTCGTCCAACGACAACCTGCCCACCCACCCGGTCCCGCCGTGCCCCAACTTCATCACCGGCGCCGGCGGCTTCCTGCAGACCATGCTCTACGGCTACCTCGGCCTGCGCTACGAGAGCGACCACCTGCGCCTCAACCCCAGCCTTCCGCCACAGACCACGTCGCTCGCCCTCCGGCGGCTCCAGTTCCAGGACGCCGTGCTCGACGCGACCTACAACGCGACCAGCCTCACGCTCTCCCTCCTCAACGGTGGTGGCGCCGGCTCGCCCCGGCCACTCTTCGTGGTCGACGCCGCCAATCGCGGCCACCGCCTCCTCCCCGGCGACTCGCTCTCGCTCCCCTTCGGCCTCACCCGCCTCTACTCTGGGCGGTGAGTTGTCGCTCTTGCCATTCCGCCAATCAGCAATTATATGTTGAGTTATTTAAATTATTAGTGTTTATTTATTCCCCCAATAAACAAATTCGCCGTCAAAATACAACAATAAAACAAAACTAAAAAGAACAACAACACGACAGAGGCCGAGGGTCTGGTTACGGGACAGATGGAGGGACCGACCCGTCAGGAGGAGGACGAGGCCAGTCCCGCGGTGGAGCAGAAGCAGTCGTTAAAGCTGAGCCGCAAGCTGGCGCGCATGGATTCGGCCTTGGCGGAGCTGCGGTCGCTGCACCGCCTCCACTCGGCCTGGGTCGACGCCGGCTTCACCACCAACGTTGTGGGCGACCAGCGTGTGGCCCAAAGCGCCGGCGAAGAGAATGACGAAGAGGAGCGAAATCTTCTCGAAGTGGATGAAGATGATGGTGGAAGTAGTGGCGGATGGAAGTTCGCCCCCTCGCGCTCGAGCTGGGCCACGGGCGAAGAAGACGGCTGCGATGCAGCAGCGGCTACCTCGCCTTCGACCTCCTTCATCAACAGCCACCACCACGCAGCCGGCCCCAGCCTCCTCTCGACGTCGGGCGCGCTCGTGTCCCCCTCCATGCCACGCTTGGCCTGTGAGGACGAAGAAGGCGTCGAAGTCGAGCTCGAACTCGATGATGACGACGAAGGCGTACCGATACCCGACCATCACCACCACGACAAAGCGCAGGGGGCGACGAGCCTGGCATCGGCTATGTCGTCGCCCGGCGGGTCGGGCTCATCGCCGCCGTCGTCATCGTCGCCATCGTCGCGCGAGGTCTCGGGCGAGAAGAGCCCGGCCTCCCAGAGGCGACGAGTGGCCCTGCTGCGCACCAAGTCCAAGTCACTCATCACCAATGGAACGCGCATCTCGCTCTCCACCTCCTTCCGCTTGCCCCGACGCCAGGCACTACTCCCCACACCTTCTCTACTATCTCGACCACCTGTCCAGATGAACTCGCGCCGCTGACGCTTCTTCGTTTGTGTGCATCGCATGTGATGTGCGTGTCGTGTCGTGTCGTGTGCGTGTGCGCAGACGAATAGTCAGCGCGACGAATGGACGGAGGGCGAGGTGCGGTCAGAATCGCGGAAGGGCCAGTACGACGGCACCTACGACAGCGAGGGCAGCAAGGTGCCGGCCTCCTTCGCGAACCCAAGCTGACCGCAACTCGCCACCATTTGACCTCAACCTCCTTTTGTCCCCCATGGCATGGCTTTCACCAGGACGGCGCAGGTCGGTTCGTGTACGGCGACGGCGGCCTGTACGAGGGCGAGTGGGAGAAGGACCAGCGACACGGTACTCACTCGTCTGCTGGTGGGCGAGTGGGCCGCAGCTCCTGCTGCTCACGCACCGCCCCGTTGGCAGGCTTCGGAACGATGACCTACGCGTCGGGCGAGAAGTACCAGGGACAGTGGGTGGAGGACCGCAAGGAGGGCACGGGCACCTACACCTGGCGACAGGGCCAGTACTTGTACTCGGGCCAGTGGAAGAACGGACAGGTTCGCCAGTTCCTCTGCTCTGGCTCAGTGCCAACACTCACGTGTTGTTGTGTCGTGTGTGCCGTGTATCATGTTGATGGCTGCTGTGTGTGCGACTATGGCAGAGATGGGGCAAAGCCAGCTTTAGGTTCGGGAATGGGGTGTGGTACTTTGAGGGCGAGTGGAAGGAGGACGCGCCGTGCCCCGAGGGTCTGCTTCGCGGTCCCCATCTCTCCTACGTGGGCGAGGTGATGGCCGTGATCACTTCTGCCCGAGGTGCCCAAACCACTCACGACCAACACGCACGCACGCGCGCACGCGCACTTACAAGTGCAACACGCGCGCAAACACGTGTACATACATGGACGCTACACGAACTCACCGTTCCTGTGTGCTAAGGCATGCGGCATGCGCCGTACACGCTGTATCAGCATGGGCACGGCACCGGGACATACGCGCAGGGCGATCGGTACTTTGGCAACTGGAAGAAGGGCAAAGTACGCGCTCCTCCTCAAGGGCAGACCCAAAACCAAACCTAATGCGCATCTCTGTGCAGCGTGATGCGTTCGGGGTGTACATTGGACGACAAGGCGAACGCTTCTTCGGGAACTGGCGCGATGACCAGGTACGGACCCGGACGCCAGGCTGCCGGCTTTGTGGGTGGGTGGGAGGCCCTCGTTCGCCCTAACCTATCACCTGGTCTTAGCCGCGAGGTTTGGGGCTGTGGATCCATGCAGACGGCACACAATACTTGGGCGAATTCGGTACCTGGCTTGCGCTGCGGCCTCACTCACTCACTCTCTCACTCTCTCACTCTCTCACTCTCTCATTCACTCACCCACTCACTCGTCTGATCCCATGTTACCACACCCAGACAAGGGAAAGCCCAGCGGCAAAGGCCAACTCAGATTCGCCAATGGAGATGCGCTCGACGGGGTGCAATGGAACGGCGACCTGGTCCTCAAGGCCCTCTACACTCGGGCAGCAGCCAAGGTCCGCTCTCGATTCGCTTGACTACTGTGGCCCGCCGAGCTAGGCGGGTGAGTGACCTCCCTCCCCCGCGCGTGTACCTGTTTTTATAGGGCCAGGCTGGGTCGCAGTGGGCGACGAATCCGAAGTGGGTCCTCTTCGTGGGCGATGCGCTCGAACAGTTCGCCGTGACCCAGGACGACCTGCCTCACCTCGAATCGGCGCCCCATCTCATGTACCGCACCACCCACCCACCCACCAACCACCCACCGTGTGTTTCCTTAGTCGCTCACCGGAATGCATGGACAGGCACGAAGAGCATCCGCTCGAGCTGCTCATGGAGCGGTGGGTGGCGTTCTTCAAGTGGAGCTATGCGCCGCTGCCGTCGTACGAGACCAAGGAGGCCGTGCGCAATCAGCTGCGGTCGGCCGTGGAGGACGTAAACAGCTTCATCGACTACCTCGTCCAGGAGGTCCGGTTCGCCGACAACTGCCCCCAGCAGCGTAACCTGCTGCGGAGGTTCGTGGGTCGCTACGTTCTCACCTACACCCACTCCTCCATCTTCTCCCTCTACCGACGAGTCGTACGTTATCGTTCCCGCCTGTGCGACGTGTGCGGTGGGCGTGTGTGGTGCGTACATATGATGTTGGTGTAGGCCGAAGAGCAGCCGCAATTGCCGGTGTGTGTCTGTCTAAGCGTTGTGGCAGAGGGCTGACATCAGGGATTACGACTGTGTCGCTTTGTTACACACAGAACAAGAAGACGGACGCGAGGCTGTCGATCAAGATGAAGTCGCTTGGGCGGGCCACGACTCGCGATCTCGGGATTGCAGAGAACTTTCAGCTCGCCCAGCAATCGCCCTTCAGCCCAGCCGAGGACCTCACCCGACAAGCCCGCGGACGTGCCTTCCTGGGCTCGCACAAAGCCGACACCAACACAGTATGCAGCCCACCACACTCAACACACGGCACACGGCACGGCACGACACGCTAAGCACGACACGCGCTGACGAGTGCGATGCGTAGCAGGACAGAAAAGCGACATTGGACACGAGAGGGGGCAAGTCGCAAAAGCAGCCCTACAAGGAGGCTATCAAGTTGCTGGGCGCGCTGCCCAATACGCCGCCCTACGAAAAGGCCCAGCGCCTCCTCAGCGTCTCCGAGGCCGTCATCGACGCCGTCCGCAAGTATTGGCTCTTCCGCTCGCCCAACACCGACATGTCCGCCATGATGTATGTACCCGCACCCCACTCTTCCCCGCTTTGCAAACAACAAACCTCATGCGTGTCGTGTGCGTGTGCGGCGGTTGTGTGTGTGTGTGTGTGTGTGTGCCGTGGCACAGGGGCGCTGAAGAGAAGTTCCCGATCTTCACCTACCTGGTGCTCAAGGCCGATATTCCGAACCTGTTCTCGGAGCTGCAGTACGTGTCGGACTTCATACGGCAGCAGTCCTTCGGCCCGGCCGCCCATTACGCGGGCGGGAGCGATGGCGGCGGCGGCTGCATCGAGGCCGAGGCTAAGTACCGCCTGGCCGAGCTCGAAGCCGCGGTCAACTACCTCCTCACCCTCAACTGGTCTGTGCGCGACTCGGCCGGCGTGCTGGTCCCGCGCGCCTGGGTCGAGCAGCGGCTGCGCGACGCGGTGGGCGACCACATCCACGACCCCAAGTGGCGCATTCTCGCGCGCCTCATCGTCGACATTCTCGTTCAGATAGGCGACCTCGCCGCCGACGTGCGGCAGCTGACAGTCGACGACCGGCCGACGGTGGAGCTCATGCACCAACACGCCGGGTGGACGACCGACCTGCTCACCACCATGGGCCTCGACATCGATCTCCCCCTGCCCGCCGCCGCCGACGCCAACAACAACAACAGCGACGACAGCAATGTTGGACCCAAGCCCACCACGGCAGCCACAAATACGAACCACGGCGCGATCCGGGCGCACTCTCCCTCGCTCGTGATCACGCTCCGAGTCCGTCACTCGCCGGAGACCTACCTGCGCTTCGCCGAGCTCGTCACAAGGGCCACGTAGTAGCGCTTGTGCTTGTACTTGTTCGCTCAGCTCCAATTTCTTTTGTATTCTTTGATTGTTTTGCTTTTCTTTTCACTGGCCAGCCCTGATCTTGTGCTGGTGATTTTTATTAGCTTTTCAATTTATTTTATTTTCTTTTAATGCTACGCCATTTCTTTCCCTTTCTTTTTGTGGTGATTGGTTGCCCGATTTCCATACTACCCCACACGAAAGAAAGGTCGTGCGAAGGAGTCGGCGACTCCGCCACCTTCTTCTCCCTGTTCCTCCGCCACCCGAACACCCACGCGTGATGGCCTCCAAGAAGGATACTAATTTTTTGCTCTACTCGCTGGGCAGCGACGATGACGACGATGCTGGGGACGACATGGTCTACTCGAGCCTGCTCGCCTCCTCCGATAGCAACGCCTTCGTTTCGGACGACGAAGCTGTGGACACCCACCACCAGCACAAGGCCGTGCACGAGGTCCCACACGACGACGCGCCTGTGCCACAATGGCGCATGGCCACCCTCGCGCTGTGGCAGGTACTGCTCACACCACAACAACATTGCTTCTTTTTCTAGTTTTAAGAAACCCGCCCTCCTTACTGGTTTGATGCCCCGCACCGTGCAGTTCGGCTACGCGGCCATGATGGCGTTCATCATGGCCATCCTGCTGCCTCTGCAGACTCTCGAGATGGTGGGCAAGGAGAACAAGGTACGCACTACTCTACTGGCTTGCTAAGTGACGAGCTCGGGCCTGGATTGACCATTCTGTTGTTGGGCTTCCAGGGCACTGCGCTGGGTGTGAGTGTGGCGGTGGCCACGGTCATAGCCACGGTCATCAGTCTGGCATTTGGCCAAGCGTCCGACCACATCTCCACCCCCATCGTACGCCACCCTTCGTCAACGTTCGTTGCAAACACGTATGAGCTCACGTCCTCTCATCTCGTGTCGTGTGCATGTGGTGTGGCGTGTGCGGTTCGACCAGGGCAAACGAACGCCGTTTGTGGTGGTGAGCTCGGCCGGGCTGGCGCTCTTGGCGGTGGCGATGACCTGGTACGGCGCGGCTGGTCTGACCGGCGCCGGCGTCTACGTGGTCTACGCCGGTCTACTCTTGGCCCTGCGCACCTGCGCCGGGGTGGCCGAGACCGCGTTCCAGCCGCTCCTCCCCGACCTCGTTCCCAAGCATCAGATGGGCACCGTCTCCGGATGGTATGTCGTGCGTGCGGTCGTGCATGTGCGGTCATGCGGTGCGTGTGCTGAGCGTCTGCGTGTCTCAGGTGGGCCATGGGCCAGATGGTCGGAAATCTGTTTGGCCTGGCAGGCGGCTCCATCCTCATGGACCAAACCGGTCCGGTCGCGGTCGCCATCATCATCTCCTCCCTCCTCACAATCGGTTAGTTCGCCCCCCACTGCGCCGCAGCAAAATAGCTAAAGCCGCACATACACGACACACACGCTCGATAGGTACCCTGGCGGCCGCGCTTGCCAATAGGGAGAAGCCGACCCCCAAGGCCTGCAGCAGTTCCCCGGCGGCCGACAACCAGAACGAATGGTATTAATCCAATCGATCATTGCGTGTGACGTTCGATCGAAGCAAACTGACCAGTCGGCACACCAGTGTGCGATGGCCAGCGCTCCGCTTCCTGGCGCGATATATCAAGCCCTTTCTGATCAGCTCCAACTTCAGGTTCGCTTGCGCCTTGTCCCTGTCCTGGTTGGGGAAATAGAATAGAATAGAACCTTGTTAATTAACAATTATCAACACGCTTTGACCGCTCGACCTGCGCAGATGGATCTTCGCGACGCGCTTCGTGACGCAGCTCGGCTTTGGCTTCGTCAACAACTTTGTTTTCTATTTCATTCACGACGTTTCGCCGCTCCCGTACCGCCTGTTCGGTCTCGAGTTCACCAATACCAACGACGCCGTCGGGATCTTCGCCGGCGCCATTATGCTGACCGCAGGTAAGTCGGACCTCCAAGACTGCTGCTCGAATTCCCCAATCGCCGCTCACCTCGCTACTCCCCCCCCCTCTCCCCCAACCAGTGTTCTCCGGCTACGCCGGTGGCGCGCTGGGTGATCGACTCGGGAGGAAGCGGATGGTCTACGTCTCGTCGGCGTTTCAAACGCTCGCATGTACGGTCGCTTTTTTAACTCCGACCCGCAAGCCTGAGTCAGAGTTAAAATGTGCAATGTGCAGGTGTGGGCTTCGTTCTGCTTTCGGTGTGGCCGCAGCAGTTCACCTTCCTTGTCATCTCCGGCGTGGTGATGGGCATCGGCCTCGGTTCATTCCTCGCCGGTACTATCACCATCATCATTTCTACACCCTTTGTTTTCCTTCTTCTTTCGCGTGTGAGCTCACTCTCACGCTTTCGTTCTTTCGGCCTAATGCAGTGGACTTTGCGCTGGCCACCGAATGCCTTCCGTCGGAGGAGTCGCGCGGGACTGATCTGGCCGTGTGGAACCTGGCCATGTCCCTCCCCATCGCCTTCTCCGGCCCCCTCGGTGGAGTGATGCTCGACAACGGCCAGCGGGTGGGGCATGCACTGAACCTGCCCAACCTGGGCTACGTGGGCCTGTTTGCCAGCTGTGGCTTCCTGCTTGCACTGAGCGCCTTCTTTGTGCGCCGCATCACCGTCGGCAACCCCGTCCGCCGGCGAAAGCCCACCAACGGTGACGTCCCTCCTTTTCGTGCTCCGTGTGCGTGTGCGTGTGCGGTGGTCGTGTGCATTGTTGACATTCCAGGCCCACAACAGAGATCGATCTCGAATTGGTGGAGGTGGAGGATGATGGCACATTCCAGTAGTGGTCAACAAGTACGGCCTCTTGGTGAAGGCTGCCAGCCAGGCGATGAAGATGATGGTAAAACTTCTTCGTTTGTATCAACTTTGATTCGAAATGTACAGATTTTGTTGTATTTTGCCACAGCTCTTACGGCCGTCGCCGCTTGCCCTTGGCCACCACACGCAGGCTGCGGCCATTGTTCTTTCGGTTGCGCAGCTGCCGTCGCCAGTCGCGGCAGGCGTAGGTTAGGCTCTCCGTGTCCCTGATGCGCACCTTGTCCCCTTCCTTGTCCGTGTAGGTCACCTCAACTTCCAGTCCGCGCTTGGCGAAGCCGTAGAAGGACTCAAGCTGTTCCGCGAGCCTGTCGAAGTCGATCCGGTCCTCATCGAGGCGCACCAGGGCGATGTCGCCCTCCAGATCATCGTCCTCGCTGTAGGAGCACTTGACGGCCAGCTCGCCGAACACGGCGTGGAATGCCAGCGATGTGATGGTAGGAAGAGCCGACGCCGAACGAGCCCTGGTGGCCGAGCGTGACGAAGAAGTCGAAGACAACGAAGTCGACGAGCTGTCGTGAGTGATAGTGGCTGGTTGCTTGCTGGAAGAGACGCAGCTTCTCCAAGGAATGGCCACGGCCGAACCGGACTGCGCAGGGGCGGCGCTGTCATTGGCCTCCACGGCGTCTTCGTCCTCTCCATAGGTGTAGGAGTGGTGGCGCCGGAACTGCGTACTGGAGGAGCCCGTGGAGTGGGACTCACCACAATAGCTTGGACGCATGAGGTCCGTGTCGGCCAGGCTCGGGGGGCTCTTCTTGGCTCGGAGGTTTGATGGTTGGAGTGGAGGTTGTGGAGCGCTACGAGATGTTGTCGGTCCTGGGCTGACAGGTGTGCGACCTTGTTGAGAGCGGTCGTGCTGTGGGCAGGCTTGTCCGAGAGGGACGAGGAGGCTGCTCGCTTCTTGAGCAGCTGGACCAGCTTCTCGAACTTGCCAGTCGCAGCATCTTTGCCTCTGTCTGCTGAAGGAGTGACGTTGGGGGTGATGGAGGAGCACATCCCGCGGCTGGGGGTAGCGGCAGTAGCCGAGAAGCTGCCGCAGAGGTAGAGTGGCAGAGGTTCACTTGGCCTAGTCAGGATGTGCGACATGGAAGATGGTGGTAGGTGAGCGATGGATGGTCGGTGAGCGTCGCGAGTTTCAGAGTGAAGGGAGGGAAGGACAAGTGCTGGAGTGTCGCGGAGAGATGATATATAGGAAGGGTTACTACCCGCCTCTTTATAAAGAGCTGGCTTGCCCAATTGCAGCAGTGTACTAACCTTGCAGTACCGATTACTAGTCGTTTCCTGGTTGATCACCACTATCGCTTGCAACCTGGAATTTAAAGAATGGACACCCGATCAGAAATAGCATTCACAGCATTCTTGTTTGCTGCACCCTCTCGGCACCGCCACCTCTTGGTATGCGACCATCAGTACAGGTGGTTGGTAACTCTGATGATGGGTGACGAGAGGGTGTCTGCCAACACTTACATTTGAAGAGGAGGTTCGATTGGGACATCACGTGCCGCCAGTCGCCAGCTGCGTTAGTGCCTGGGGTGCAGTATAGGATATCCTAACCATCTTCCACTGGGTCACGGGACCAGGCGCAGGATATTTAAGCAGAAAGAGAAAAGGAAAAGGAAAACAAAAAAGAAAGAGAGACGATGAAGAGGGTGGCGCTTGTTGCGGTGGCACTGCAGGTGCTGCTGTGTGTGGTGGTTCGCCTGCCGCAAGTGGCAGGGCAGATAGCAGAGGATCCCCAGTTCAATGTTTCAAAGATAGACAGCTTCTTCAATTCATCGGGGCGTCTCCCCTCCGCCCAGCCACACACCAACAACTGGGCCGTCCTCGTAAGTCTCTTTCTCCTCTATCGCCTTTTTCTTCTCTACTCTCATTGTATCAAATAATCACAAAAAATCAAACAACTGCTGGTGCACAGGTGGAGACGTCCATCTTTTGGCACAACTACCGACACGTGGCCAACGTGCTGAGCATGTACCACACTGTGCGCCGGCTGGGCATTCCCGACAGTACTCACCCACTCACCCACCCCCAACCCACCTCCTCCACTCTTGAGCAGCCCAAGCTACAGTGCAGTCATCTCACTTTGGTTGGGCGCGGTTGCAGGTCAGATCATCCTCATGATTGCCGACGACATGGCGTGCAACACGCGCAACTCCAACCCCGGCACCATCTACAACAACCGGTACCAAACACCACACACCACACACCGCGCTCGCGCCATCGTTTCCTCACAGTCTCCCCCCCTCGGGCAGGAATCACAACCTGAACATGTACGGGTCGGAGATCGAGGTCGACTACCGCGGCTACGAGGTGTCCGTGGAGAACTTCATTCGCGTGCTCACAGGTTTGTTGACGCCGAACCATCCGCGCCTCTCTGTGTCTCATGCACTCGCTCACTCACTCACTCACGCACGCCTTCTGAAGGCCGGCACCACGAGGGCGTGCCGCGGTCCAAGCGACTGATGACGGACGAGCGCAGCAACGTGCTCATCTACATGACCGGCCACGGAGGCGACGAGTTCCTCAAATTCCAGGACTTTGAGGAGATTTGCAGTCGGTTCGCCCCTCCTTTGTAGCCCTTTCTTGTCTTCGTCTTCGTCTTCTTCTTCGTGGCCAACTCACGCGCACGAGAACGTAACTGCAGAGATCTGGCGGATGCGTTCGAGCAGATGTGGGAGAAGGGGCGGTACAACGAGCTCCTGTTCGTGGTGGACACCTGCCAGGCCACCACCCTCTACAAACACTTCCGCTCGCCCAACGTGCTCGCCGCCGGCAGCTCGTCACGGGGCCAGAACTCCTACTCGGTGCGGTGAGCCCATCCGTGACCGATCGCGGTCGCCTGCTGCTGCTGCTGGGCACAACTCACATCTATGATGGTGGGCCATGATGCAGCACCACACCGATTACAAGCTGGGCGTGGCGATGATCGACAGGTTCACCTACGCCACTCTCGAGTACTTCGAGCACAACAAGGTGGCCGAGGACTCCAAGAACAACCTCAAGGAGCTGGTACAGCCACACAGCGCCCCTCCCCCTCCCTCTCGTGGGGACGAGAGAGCTGACCGGTGTATCGGTCACTCCCCACAGTTCGCCGATGACAACTACCGATACCTCGGCGCCCAGTCCAACTACCGAACAGATCTCTTCTCCCGGCCTCTCGACAGCGTACACCACTGCCCTCCTCGCCTCTCAAATCACACTTCACGTGCTGATTCGGTGGTGATGGTGGCGGACACAGGTGCTGCTGACGGACTTCTTCGGGTCGGTGCTGCCGGTGCAGACCACCACGCGAGGCTACCCGCTGGGCGAGTGATCAGCTGCCCTTTCCCCTTCTTTTGCTTCTTCGTTTGGGGCGCAGCGCTCGCCTCGACCGTCGTGTCGTCGGTGCAGTTTTGTTGAGGGCAGGGACGAAGCCTTTTTTGAGAGAGAGAGACGACGAACGAGGCGAAGCGCTCGCATGTAGAGAAGCGGTGATGCCAAAAGGTTGATTTCAACACGACAGATTCCATCAACATCAACATCAGCTCCGTTCGTACTGGGCCAAGAGCTGCTGCGCCGATTGTAGGTTCGTGGCCAGGTGCACGCCTTGCACGTCGATCACCTGCTCGAAGAAGCTGATGTCGGGCTCGTGCGGGTGGGCGGCCATGGGGTCGATCAGGAAGATGACCTGGTGGCACAGCTGGCGAAGCACCGCGTGTGCGATCTGCACGTCGCCTCCGCGCGGCCCGCTCTCGCAGCAGATGATCTTGTGCTCCAGGTCCTTGGCATACGGCGCCAGCGTCTCCGAGTCGGCACTCGCCGCCGCCGCCCTGATGAACTTAGTGATCCAGCCGCCCGTCGTTCCCTACACCCACGCCAAACCTCAGCTCAGGTGCGTGCGTGTGCGGTGATGCGTGCGTGTGCGGTGGTACGCGTACGGTGCAGATGATGTGATCGAATTGGGTGAGTAGCGTGCGCAGGTGCTCCACAACGAGGAGGCACATGTCGAGCTTCTTGCCGTCGTGGGAGATGAGGGCGATGGTCTTCTTGCCCGCCATCCGGGCCAGCGGTACCTGCCTGGTGGGCGGCCGGCTCACCCGCGCGTCCAGCAGCCCCTCCGACGCGCAGCCGCCGCCCGCCGCCGGGTCGGTCGGCAGTCGCCAGTGCCGCACCAGGGACGAGGCGGCCTCGAGCGAGGCCGTGTAGAGCACGTCGTGGACCAGGGCCTGTCGCTTGAGCACCTTCATGGGCAGGTTGGTGTTGATCTCGCCGCCGCTAGCCAGGTGGAACACGGCGTCGATGCGGCGCTCGATGAGCTCGTAGGTGAGCTCCACCACCCCGCTCGACCCGCCGCCCACCTTCCGCACCACCTGCGCCCACAAGGCCTCCTCCCCCGATGAGGCGGCCTTGCGCAGCCCGTGCGCCCACTCGTGCGTGTTGGCGGTCATGACCACCTGCGCTCCGCTGCTCTGTGCCCACTCGAGTAACTGTGCCCCCCCCCCCAAACGTGTTGTCAGCACTTGGCTCTCCCCATCTTACGTAGCAGCAGCTACAGGGGTCCACCTCGGTGAGGAAGCTGGTGAAGGGGTCGGTGCTGCGGCGCCTGAACTCATGTGTGCACACCAGGCCGACCACCAGCCCTTTTCCTGCAGCTACCTCCATCTCTTGGCTTTTGATAATAAAATGATGTAGTTTGTTGGTAGGCCAGGAGTGGTAGGTGCAGGAGTGTTGGCCCCTACATTGTGCTCGCGCCTCACGCGTGAGCCCTCGGCTTTTCTCTCCTTTTTCCCCAGCAGCTGCCGCACTGCCCCAGCCAAGCACACTCGTGTGCCGGCGACCTCCTCGAAGAAAAGGGCAAAGGAGAAGAAGATTTATCAAAGATTGAAGGAATTTCACCGTCGCTTGGTGGGCACAACCTCGCCCTCGATGAATCCGGCGCCGCGCCGGCCCTCCTCTTGGAAATCGTCCGCGCGAATGGAATCGTCGGTGGTGATGATGGCCTTCTTGTAGCGCTTAGTCGAGTAGAACTTGCCGCGACGCGGAGCTCGCTTGAGCTTGCCCTCGTAGTTCATGGTGTTGACCTTTGTCACCGAGACGCCGTAGAGCTGCGAGATGTAGTTTTGAAGCTCGACCTTGGTGATGTTGGGCTGCACGCGCAGCACGAACTTGTTGGAGGGCAGGTTGCGTGCCGGAGGCATCAGCGTAAGCGGAATATTAGGCAGCCAGTACTTCGTCGGGTTCAGCTTCTCGAAGCGCCTCATCTTCACCTCCTCCAATTCTATCAATCAGATGATCTCTTTTTCTTCCGTTTTTTCCCGTTCTTCTCTTTCTTTCGGAACCCAAAATAATAAAAAAGAAACACGAAACGAAACGAGCAGCGAAAACGAAAACGAAACAAGCAAACGATTATCTTGTTGGTGGCACCTCCAACCACATGAGGTCATGAGCTGACCCCACAGGCCCGCCAAAGACCTGACCCGCCTCCTTCACCATGTCCTCAACGCTCTCCTGACGCGGTGGATATGAAAAAGAAATGTGAAACAATGTCGCTGGGTAGGTGCGTTCGCCGCAAGAAGAAGAAGAAGGGAAGACAGGGAACGCACCTCACCGGGAGTAGCCGTGCGAGCGCTGAAGTGGGTGAGGACGAGCTTCTTCGCGTGCAGACTCTTGGCGAATCGTCCCGCCATGGCTGCGTTGAGATCAATAATGACGCGTGAGGCTCCCAACTCGTGTGGGCGCTCGATCGGGGGCTACGTACCAGCGGTTGAGTGTCCTCGCTTGTAGGCTTCGCTGGCGAGTCGGCGGGGGAGGGTGCACTCGTGGATCAGCAGATCGGCGCCCCGGCCGATCTCCGCGATGCCGCTCGAGTCGCAGGTGTCCCCCAACACCACCAGCTTCCGGCCCACCTTGGGCGGACCCACCACCTCCGACGGATGCAACTGCGGCCCAGCACCGCGAAATCAGTGAGTCGCGGTCGGTCGAGCGCGGGCGAAAGAGATCCGCGTCGTACCATGGCGCCGCTGGGGAGGGCGACGGAGCGTCCCGCCTTCAGCTCTTTGTAGAGGGGTCCGGGAGGCAGGCCCTTGGCGACGCACAGATCCACGTCTATGCTGCCCTGCGAGTCGGCCTCCTTCACGACGTAGCCCCAGCAGGGCACCTTGTGCTGCAGCGGCCCTGCTCGTATGCTGATCTGTGTTTGTTGGTGGGCACAGTTGGAAAAAAAAAGTCAAATGACTTGCTTTACCACGAGATGTCTGTGACACCACCACCAGCAGACCATCATCCACGGACCTTCTTGTCGGAGAAGACGTTCCACGTTCCCGTTGCTTCGTCCATCGGTATGTCCGTGTCTCTGGTGCACGAACAAATAAATGAATAAACATACTACATCCACCAAATGCCACATAGAAATGACGACGATGAGGCATAGTAATGCTATGTATGTTTGTATACCTGAGCCTGGGCACATCGGGCTTGTTCTTGGCTTGAAGGCGAGGATCGGCGGTCACGAGCTCGTGGATGAACAACGGCAGATCGAGTGTGGGCCGCGTGGTATCGAGGAGGGTTCGAACATAGCGCCGAAGGCCGGGCGGGCCATAGATGTGGAGCGGCTGCATCCGCCCGCTCTCCAGGCCGCAGCAGATCCCGTGAACGACGCCGCCCAGACCCATGATCTGTCACGACACACACGACACGCCTCGCCAAAACGTGAGTCGCGCGCTGGTGCGTGTGGCGTGTGTGCGGGCCACGTACGTGATCGCCGTGGAGGTGTGTGATGAAAATGTGCTCCACGCTCTGGAGCGTCAGCCCGGGGCACTTCATGAACTGATGCTGCGTCGCTTCACCGCAGTCCACCATTATGGTTCGGCTCTCTGTGTGTGGTGGTCGGTCAGCCGAGGCGGGCGCCGGACCCAAGTAGCTTATGCTCACAAGAATGACAGGCACGCACCGAGCTTGATGGCGATGGAGGTGACATTGCGCTCAAGCGAAGGCACGCCCGAACCCGTGCCCAGGAAGGCCACAGCCATACCCCTGAATTCTGTACAACGCAAGAAAATTAAAACGAAAAATAAATTAAAAAACAAAATAACAATTTATAAATTACGATATCGAAAAAATCTAATCCGAATCCCCTCATCAAGCAGGCCGTACCTTGATGAGGGGCGCTAGGCTCCGGTGACGCTGGACGATTTGGAGAGGCAGAGCGCGATGAGGAGAGGAGCGCACTAGCGTGAAATGAGCGTCGGGGTGAGGAGCAGCCAAAGGGCGGCGACGCCGTTGGCAGCCGCAACCGTTCTGCCGGCACCCTTCCGTACTTGCACGGGGCAAGGCCCCATGTCACGATGTGCCCTCGTCGCATCTCCCCGTGTTGATGTGAAAACCCTTGTTTTTCTGCCTCCTTTTCTTCTTTCCGTCGCAACGCACAAAAACGACCGCACACGCACACGCACACCCACACACGCTTGCGACAAAGGAAACAACATGTTTATGGAAGAAGATGTACAGGGTAACAACACACACCACACACAATATTTTTTGAACGTCACACGGGCGTCGGGGCAGAGAGGGAGCGCTAATTGTCGGCTCGGCTCAGCAGGCGCTGATAGACTGATGAGAAGGAGAAGAAGGAGAAAGAGAAGAGGTGATGGTCAGCCCTCAAGAAGAGGGAAGGAAGGAGCGAGGACGCGATGCGTGGACGTACCCTCCTTGAAGCGATCGCGGCTCGCCGTGCAGTGGACAAGCTGGTTCTCCAGCATGACTGCGCGCTCCTTCAGCTCGACGGCACCGAGGGCGAACAGCTCCGAGAATCGATCGTCCGTGAGCTTACGGAAGTGATCCGTCACCTCACCGCCCAGCCTCTGAAACCTGTGTGCGCGACGCAGATGTGGTTGCGTGAGACGCAGAGTACGCAGGGTCGTGGAGGGGGGGAGGGGCAGATATACATTGGGTCGAGGAAGAAGGCGTTGAGCTTGTTCCGGACGTATTTGACGAAGAAGAAGCGGATGCCAGCGAAGAGCCGCGCCGACATGGTGCACACTTGGTTGTAGGCAGATTCACCGATCCTGCGCGACCTGCTCCCCTCTATGTTCACTTCGTACGGCGCACATCAGGCGTTAATTCAAAAAATTGAAAAAGAACGCCTGTTGTTGATCATGCAAGGTAGGAACGTACTGGCGCTGCCTTCGTTGCGTTGCATCATCTGCGTGACTCGTTCATGAGTCTGTGCAGCATCCCTGGCGAGATAGTCGTATCTTCAATCATCCCGTCACACACCATCATTATGATCACCGTGTGGCGACAAAACGTGAGCAACCAAAGAAGAGAACCTTAAAGAAAGAAAGAAAGAAAGAAAGAAGAATGAAGGGAGCGCGCACTCTTTGCCGAGATCGGAGAGGCCGGTGAGCAGGTCCCAATCGAGGATCTTGGTGAAGGTCTCGAAGTCGTCCATCAGCTTCGACCGACAGAGCTCCTCCACGCTGTCGATGAACCCACCGTACACGGCGCGAAGCTCCTTGATGAACGGCTCGTAGACGTTGAGCACGCCGCTCTCGCCGCCCTTCATGACCGAGATGCCGACGTCGCACAGGCGCTTGAACACGTACGAGCAGCGTGCGAGCACCACGTCGATCAGCGGCTGCAGCTCCTTGCGGGCCTTGATCTGCACAATATCGCTTGCCTGCCGTACCGAAGCATCCAACGAGAGAAAGAATTAGACTCGAGTGGCCTCGCGCTCGCGGCTGCGGCAAAGTGCATTGAGAAGAGTGGGGCAGAGATTACCGCTGTTTCGAAAACCGGCACGTTGTGGTACTTGGACGTGCCGATGGCCGACGCCACCTCGTGAATAGAAATGAAGGGGAACTCTAAAAGAAACGAAGAAGAACAAACGTGAGCTGCCCCGCATCGATCGAAATGACAGTAGCAGTCGAGAGGGAGGCCTCCGATGCGCACCTTTGCTGTGGGCGACGTATTCGAATTCGTTGAGCAGGCGCTCGTACTGGGCGCCACCGTAGATCTTGTAGTGGCTGTTCTGGATGTCGTACTCGATGCCATGGGCCGGCCACTCGCCGATGCCGCTGGCGGCCTTCTCCTCCTGCAGGGTCTCGCCGAAGGTGTCGGGGCTGCCGATGATCGAACCCTCGAGGAGACGCTCGATCAGGAGGATGAACGACTGCACGTAGCGATTCACCTTGTTGCGCAGCAGCTCGAGATTGTTCGACTCGAGCTCACGCCGCACCATTTGCAACTCCTGAATCGAATCGAACACGAGCAGTTAGCATGGCTTGAGAGGAGGGGGGGGGCTATGGGCGACGACGCACCCGCTCGCTCTCTTTGCAGATGTTGTCCAGCATGTGGAGGGTGGGCGGCACGCTCGCGTAGTACTTCTCGGTGAGCATGCGCTCGAGATAGGCCTTCACGCGGTGGAACCCCACCTGCTCGGCGAAACTAGTAGCCACGCCCGCTTCAGTTAGCTCGTGCAATCCAGAACACACGACACGACACGACACGACACGACACGACACGACACGACACGACACGACACGACACGACACGACACGACACGACACGACACGACACGACACGACACGACACGACACGACACGACATACACGACACAGTTCGTACTCTTGCTCTTGGAACTTGATCTCGAGGAGACGACGGAAGTCGTCGAGGTAGCATTCCTTGATCCCGTCGCGGAAGCGCTCGCTGTCGAGATTGCGGCGTACGGGGAGGGAGATGAAGAAGGGCTTCTTGCCCTCGGGCAGGTTCTCACCCATGAGGTACTTGGCCGCCGACTCGGGCGTGCGCAGCTCCTTCACGCGGTTGTCGAACTTGGTGTTCACCAGCACGGTGCGCGAGAAGGTGGGATCGAAGCGGCGCACGATCGGCCGCGACGACGTGTTGGCCCACTCCACCGTCGATTGCTCCAAGCAAACGATGATGCGGTTCGCGGGCTGCATCAGCCGCTCGACCATGCGCTGGATGTCGGCGCGCAGTTTTTCCTGGAGGCGACCCAAGGAGTGAGTGTACTACAAACAACCGACAGAGAGCAAGGGGGACCAGGAGGGCGTACATCGCCTCCGAGGCGGAAGCCGGGCGTGTCGTAGATGGTCAGGTTGGCGCAGTGGGCGTACTCAACGCGGAGGATGATGGGCGCGGCGCTGACGTGCTCCCCACGGCCAGCCTTCTCATTGGTCCGCCTCACGATCTCGTGGACCAGGTCCTCGATCGGTGTGTCGCGCGGCTCCCACGTATCTAGCAGGAGAGGCCTGTCAGCATTGACTTGCGGGCCGCCAAGTGCAGAGGGTGAGTGTTGGTCGGTACCGGCTTCGACTGCCTGTTGCCCCGCCTCGCCTTCGTTGTAGGCGTTCTCCCTGCGGAAGCGGCAGTTGGGGATGTCCCTCTCCGGGTTGTTGATCATCTGCAGGATGAGCGGCCTACGCGTGCCTATGTCTGTAGTACCCCGGTACGATGAGAATACAGAACTGCTACGCACGCCACTTTTGGGGGGGGGAAGCGTCCGTACTGGTTTCGACGATGTTGAACTGGAAGCCGAGCAAAGCTTCGATGAAGCTCGATTTGCCGTCCGATTGCATGCCAACCACCACCAGCTCGGGCGTCTCGAACTGGATCCCAAAACTGCGCAGCACACGAAAAAGAACGAAACAAACAGTCAACAAAAGTACGAAGACGAAAGAAGGGGAACTCGGGGAGGGGAGACGAACTCGTGAGAGATGCACTGGAGGTCGTTGAAGAGGGCGTAGAGCTCGCGGTTGGAGTCGTGGGTCGACTGTTCGTATTTGTCGATCTTCTCGGCCTCCTGGTCGAGCTTGCCGCGCACCATGCGCGCCCAGCTCTCTTCCTCCTCGCGCTTCCGCTTCCGCTCCTCCTTACGGCGCCGCTCCTCCTCCTTCATCTGCTGAATGGCCGCCGTCACCGCGTCCTCGCTCATCGGCGCACCACCACCACCACCCTGCACGCCAGGCCCTGCAGCGTAGGACGACGTCGGAGCCACGTACGGCGAGCCGCCACCCGGCTGGGTCTGCTGTTGCGGCGGCGGCGGCTGGAGCTGTTGACCAGCGCCGGCGGCGCCGTGATTGGAGGGAGACTGGCCAGCGGAGAGGGGACCCTGCTGCTGAGAGGTGGCATTCGCCGAAAACGGCGAAGTCGATGACGACGACGGAGCCGAGTAGCCGCCTCCGCCGACGCCGACGCCGCGGGCGTTGGGCGTGAAGGCGCGCGGAGGCGAAGTGCGCGGCTGCTGCCCAGCGAGGGACGAAGGCGACGTAGAGGAGAACGAAGTGGAGAAAGGAGAAGAAGACGACGACGATGAAGAGGAGGAAGAGGAAGAAGAGGAGGAAGAACTTGCGGAGGAGGACCCCGAGAGGGAGAAGAGGTTGGGGCGCTTGGCCTGAGGCGGCTGGGGCTGGTAGGGTTGCGTCTGGGTCTCCTGCTGGGTCACGTTGGCGCCCGGCGGGGGCTTGCTCACCGAGCGCGAGGCGGCCTGCTGCGTGAGCCCGCCCGACCGCGGCGTGTCGAAGTGGGTCGGGATGCCGGGCGTGGTGCGCACGTAGGCTGGCAGGTGTTGCGTGGTTTGGTGATGCTGGTTCTGCTGTTGGGCCGAGTTGCTGGCGTTGACCTGGTTGTTCCCTGTCATAACACAGCAGATTTGTAGCAGATGAGATGAACATTGGCAACCGTGTAGAGGCGCGGCAAGGAGTTGCGATTATGCGAAAGTGATGAAAGATGAGATGATGAAATAGCGAAAAGATGAGAATGAAAACGGACCTTCGCGTTGCTCCTGATCGATGGCTTGGAAGGCGAGTTTCATCTCTTCCTCTCCGATGGGTGCGTAGTCAACCTCCGGCTGCGACATTTTGTAGTGCTAAGATTGACGTTGTCGTTTCTGATTATGCTTTCACTCCTCCTCTTTCCTTTGCTACTTGCTTCGCGCCGGCAGTTGCGCTACTCGCTACGATCCAATTCCTTCGCGTGAACAACTTGGCGCGCTTCTCTTCCGTTTCTGAATTGGTTGATTGTGGTTACAAGAAAATTTTCGAATTCAGCGAATAAATTACTCGAACAATTTATCATCGAAATTTCGATGCGTCGTTTCGCCAAGGAGTGAACAGGAGAAAAGGGTGAGGGAAATAAAAACAACAAACAAGAGGCTCCCTGGCTGTGGGTGTTGTGGCCGGATGCACAAGATTTGGTCCTCTTCCGTCGTCGACCCACTCTCCGTGGACACATTTTCGCAGGCCAGAGGTTCATGGCGCGCTTACGTGCGCAAGGATGTTGGGCACTCCTGCATCAAGGTCCGTATGGCCCAGTGTGGGAAGCGAAGGAAGGTGGTCACTTCTTCGCCACTTGTTCGTGGTCACAACTCTTGCTTGTCACAGAATATGTGCAGGCTGTTCGTCACCAAGCACGGGTTCACCATCAGCACGAGCGACGTCGACGCTGAACAGTGGACCGCCATGGACAGCTCCCGGCAGCAGTGCAGGGTGAGCTTCGCCTTCGAATTCTCGCACACCATCGTCGATGTCCGCTACCAGGACGAAGAGGAGATGTACGGCTCCCCCAACACTGCTCCCCTCCATATCGTGCTTTTCACTAAACTGCGACCATAGCTCGCTCTGGAACCGGCTGGGCAAAGTGATGGCCAAGTACCGAGTGCTGAGGTCAATGAAAGGTAACCACCTGAACACCACAGCATGTCGGGTTCCTTGTTCGTTTAGACTTGAACCTTCGCGCAGAAGCGCTACCGCTGAAAATGAGAAGAGCTCACGAACTCAAGGAATCCACACTGCACATCCCCGAGGAGCGGTTACGCGTGGCCTACGTGCGGATGACCGCGCCTGCCGAGGCCATCATGGAGCTCATCCGCCTAATCGCGCAGAGCCACGGCATGAACATCGTCGAGTCCAACCCAAGTGCGGCACCTCCTTCACTTTCATTCACGTCATCGACCAGGACCAAGCGCACCTGTTCACGTAACGCGTGCATGGCCTCCACCACTTCAGATCAAACCATAATGACGTTGGGCGATCGATGCACGTTCCGGTTGACGGAGGGCACGAACAAGCGCATGCAGCGCATCATTCGAGTCACGTACACGGTCGGCTGGGAGATGTGGCGGTCGCGGGACTGGGAGGCCGCGGCCGAGGAGTTCTTCCTGGACCTGGGCATGGCCCTGCGCCGGCGCCGGTTCCTCGACGTCGTCACCATCACTCCGGAGGTGCGGGCGACGATCATCAAGAAGAGCCGGGCGGCGACCATGACGAAGCGGCGGATGAGCATGGCCGACTCGCGAGGCCGTGCGTCGACCCAGGCGGCCAGCGCCCCTCCGTTAGTGCGGGCGGTATCGCGCCTGAATCGAGGCTCGACCGCCTCCTCCAGCGCGCTCGCGACGAATAGAGGCCCCTACACGTCGTCGCCCTACAGCATATCTTCATCATCTGGCTCGCCCCGAGCCCTCAGCGAGTCTTCGGACAGCTTCGAGTTCAACCCCTTCTCTGGTGCCTGCCCCCCCCCTCACCAAGAGCCTCTTCCCTCACTGCGCCCCCTAACACTTCCCCTTGTGGTCGGCGCGCAGAGGCGCTGGAGGACATCAGCCTGGCCGACGACCACTGAGCTCAGTTCGTTTGTTGAAGAGAAAGAAGAAGAAGGCGAGAAACGCGTTTGTCTTCATCTTCAAGCTTGCTTGGGTAGATGGGGGGGGGGGTGCTTCAGGGAAGGTTGGGCTGCGGGGTGAGCCTGAGGTAGGGGGTGACCTCGGTGACGCCCTTGGGGAAGAGGCTCTTGGCGTCCTCGGTGGAGATGGTGGGAAGCACCACGCAGTCCTGGCCCTGCTCCCAGTTGACGGGGGTGGCCACCTTGTAGTTGTCCGTCAGCTGCAGCGCATCGAGCACGCGCATCACCTCGTTGAAGTTACGGCCTGCGTGCACCCCGTCCCGATATCAGCTTCGTGGCACCAACACACACAACACACACACACAACACACACGACACACGCACACACACACAACACACGACGCAAGAAGAGGAGGGTACCGGTGGCAGCGGGGTAGGTGAGGTTGAGGCGGACCTTGTTGTTGGGGTCGATGATCCAGACGGTGCGGACGGTGAGCTTGCCGGCCATGGTGTGGGGCGAGTTGGGGTGGATCATGCCGTAGGTCTCGGCCACCGTCCTGTCCGGGTCGGCCACGATGGGGTAGTTCACCGTACAGTTCTGCGTCGTCTCAATGTCCTTGACCCACCCTATGGCGCGAGCACGCAGCGGGGTCAGTTGCTAACTGCGCTGGCGCAGAGCCAACGAAGGTATGACACACGGTACGTACCGTGGTGGTCATCGACGTTGTCCACGCTGAGGCCGATGACGAGCGTGTTCCTCTTGGCAAACTCGGGCTGCAGCTTGGCGGTCATGCCCAGCTCGGTGGTGCACACGGGCGTGTAATCTAAAGAGAGAATGGGAAGATTGGGAATCTGAGTTCGCACATGATGAGGGTGATGTGTGGGGAGGAGTAGTTCCGCGCAAAACATGCTGCAGATGGTTGTGCGCGTACCACCAGGGTGCGAGAAGAGGATGGCCCACTTGCCCTCCTTCCACTTGTGGAAGCTGATGCGACCCTGAGTGGAATCAGCCTCGAAATCAGGGGCAGTATCGCCCAGACGAAGGTAGTTCTGTTGCGCCATCTCCCTCAATGTGAAATCTGATGTGTGTGCAAATCGAATGTATCGTTGTGCCAGTTGTATTTACTGGGAGCGAAGCGGAGAAAGCGAGCGCAGCCACTGGTCAGCAATTCGGCGTTGGCCTGGAATGGGGGGAGCCCCTGGCACCACGAAAACGCAAACGACCTATCCGGCGAACGAAGAACGCAAGACGTGCGGTACACGCTCTGCAGAGCCAGCGGTCAGTGCCTCTGAGGCGGCGGCTGCAGGCAGCCTCATTCGTAGAGGACGTCCTCTGCAGCGCTTCGCAGGTAATCAAACTGGTGCACCTCGGCCACGTCAAGGAACTCTCGCATCCTGAACCGCGTGGCGATGTGAGATTGAGCATGTGTGAGAAGAGGCAAAGGCAAAACTGAACAGTGCGGGTTCGGGTGTGTACCTCTTCCTGAACTGAGCCGGCGGGATCCGCGGCACGAACTCGGACGTGGAGCACTTCTTGCATCGCACGCCCATGAAGTCGGCTTTCACGGTGGAGCACTTCTTGCACGTCACGTCCTGGAACTGGTACGCCAAGCTGCATTGAGGAGTGAACATGTGAGAACGAGAATGTGGAGCTGTTGACCACAGGTCTCAACCAACATGCGAGTGCGCACGCACCAGTGCTTCTGGAAGATCGAAACCAGCCGCATCTCCACCTCCTGCTTGTCGATGCCGTGTTTGCAGTACATGCACCTCCAGCCTTCATCGCCTGCGGGTGAAAGAAGGGATGAGCAACACGACCACCTCCCCATCTGTTGCGTGGGGTTTAGGTCTACCTTGCAGCAGGTCGACATCGCGCAGCAGGTCGACATCGCGCGTGGCCGAACAGAAGGTGCAGATCACGGGCAGGCGGAACGATTGGCACGGCTCCTGGTACTGCGCCTCTTGCGAGAACGGCATCACGTTGATGAGCTTCAACAAGCTCTTGCGCAGCTTGTCGGTCTGCAAGCGAAGAGAATGAGAGAGTCGAGGTCAGACCATACTCGTGCTGCGTAACAGCGTGGGGTTGGGTGGTGATAGACGGGGAGGGGTGACCTGTGGTCGCAGGGTCTTGTCGATGGACATGGCGTGCGAGACGAACTTGACGAACTCCAGCGTCGGGTTCTTGTCGATGGCCTTGGAAATAGCAAACGATTGATACCTGCGGGTGTCGTTGTCAACGGCTGGTCCAGTGGCTGGGCGAGGTGATGGCTTTGAGAGCAAAGAAGTGGGGCTCAAGTCGTACCTTCCTCGTCGCCTCTTCTGGTCCTCGGAAATCTCGATGGTGATCTTCTGGATGTCCTGCACGAGGGTGAACAGCTTCTGCATGAATCGAAGGGGAATGATCTCCTTGAGCTCCTTCACCTCGGAGGCCTCTTCATCCTCTTCCGAGTACACGCGCTGATCGAGAACGTTCGCTCGCTTCCCCGTGCTCGTCTCGGACGCATCGCCCACTGTTGAGCGCAAGAGTTAACTCAGAAACCTCTGAATTGCACAGAAGCAGGGGGACGTACGAGTCTTTCTGTCCTTTTGCAACTTGTAGTGCAGCAGCCTGTTCTTGTGCACGCTCAGGATGAACGAAGAAATGGCGATGATGAAGTGGTCTTGCAGCTTCGTCGGCAGGAATTCGGCCATGTTCCAGTGCGAGATGATCGACTCTCCATCCCTGCTCCACATGGACCCCTCCGTGAGTTGAGTGACCGGCCATCAAGCACAGCGGGTAGATGTGGACGTACCCCTTGCTCTGGGACTGGGACTGGGGTTCGCTCTGTGACTGGGGGCCGTTCTCCTCGCCCATCACCACCGCCACATTCTCCTTGTCGATGGCGGGAATTCCTCCGTGGTTGGCTCTGTCCTTGAACAGCAGCGTGGCCCTGTTTACACGATCAGGCAACAATTACAAAGAGGTTAGCTTCTAGCCAACTCCGGTATGCGAGTGGCAAGCAAAGGCGGTACCAGTATTGACGTGGCTCCAGCACCAGCGACTTGAACATCGGGTTTTTACTGGAGGAGGAGCAACAACTGAATCAGTACAATGCTCGCTCGGTGGTGCGCGAAGGAAGGATAACTTACCGTGTTTCGCCGAGGATGTAGTTCATGTACTGCTCGGCGCTTTCGAGTTCAGGCTTGTTCGTGCTGATGATGAGCTTGTTGAAGGTGGCATAGACGATCTTACCGCCCAGGTGCTTAAACTGGGCGATGAGGTGGAGGAAGACCTTGCGCATCAGCAACTGCACGTATCGGTGGATCGCAGGATCGTAGAGCAGCGAGCGCGTGTTCGAAAGCCAGCGGTAGAAGTGC
This sequence comes from Acanthamoeba castellanii str. Neff, assembly GCF_000313135.1. NCBI lineage: Eukaryota > Discosea > Longamoebia > Acanthamoebidae > Acanthamoeba > Acanthamoeba castellanii. Next base: position 216,349 of record NW_004457466.1, read on the forward strand.
GTGACCAACACGTCGGCGTAATTGTTGCCCTGGTTGCAGTCGCTATCCCATCGGCCGAGCATTGCCTTGAGCATGCTGAAGGCCTTGCCACAGCCCGACGCTTCGTCCACCCGCAGCACCTGATGTAGGGCCAAGAGTTGGAATCCCAGCCAATCCGAATAGATGCAGCACAAGCCGAGAGAAGGCTGGACGAAAGGCCAGGACGTACGTCGCTCCCCGTGAAGCTGAATGTGACGACGTTGTCGGCGGCGGTGCCCTCAATCTCGTGGATACGGTTGGATTCCAGCACAGTGTTCATCGCCAGCAAATGGATGTTCAATTCGGCGCAGATGCAGCTGTAGCAGTCGGGCGTCACCACCTCAGGATAGAGCTGCACGAATGAGAGGGTGAGCGAAACTGCGTGACGGAGGTTCCTCTGTCGGGTAGGGCCGAGAGGAAGTGAGGGCCAGGCTCGCGAACCATTTCGTCTGTGGTGGCCATGGAGTCGAAGAAGTTGTCATCGCCCTCCTTGCCGGCAAAGTCAGGCCGCTCTCGCTCCGCCGCCCACAACACTTGGTTGTCTCTCTTGAGCATGCTGGAAATCATAGGCCAAGAAAGGAGTGAGTCACACAAAGAAAAAGACAAACCACACTTCAAGGAGATGAGGGCTTTTACCGTGCGAACAGGATATCGGAGATGAGGACCATGCAGTCCGAGGTCATGTTGCCGATGGGTACGTTAGCATAGTTGCACATTCCAACCTGCGACTCCCACCACTGAGCCGAGTCACTGTCGATGGCGGTAGGTACGATGTCAGCAGCAAGTTCTTGCGCTCATGGCAACATTTGGGCGGGACAGTACCCGAATCGAGAGGTGAGGACGTCAGCGGCGTAGTCTTCCCAGGCCAGAGGAGGGTAGTTGTTGTCCCGCTCGTTGCCGGGGATGGCCGTGCGAGGGAACTCGCGCATGGCCGGGAAGTACGATTCCAGACGGTCCTCCTCCACAGCCGTTTGCGTGATCTTGACGCATCAAGAATGGTTTCGTAAGCGGGTAGCCCACCTTCGGTCTTGCCCTTCGGGGGAAGGGGGTGGAGCGTACCAGCACGGTGGGCTTGTGGGATTGGTCCTTGTATTCCTTCAATCGCTTGTTGACGGACCGGAGGGCCTCCGTAACGCTCGTAAAGCGCTGTACGTCGTGCTCCCTCTCGGGCAGTTTGTCTGCACAGAAATTTGTCAGACCAGAGCTGTCGGCTGAACCGAGGGAGGGAGGGCGGTACCGGAGAAGCGCTTTTCCACCCCCTTCGTGGCAGTCAGGTTGCGGCTGTAGGGGTGAATCACGAGGACGTGAGCCTGCTTGCGCGCGTCCTCCGAGCCGGGAGGTGCCCAGGACGGGAAGATGCCGATCATGCCGCGCTTGCCGTCGGTCGAAAAGCTGCAGTAGAGGTAGATGTTATGGTAGCGGTCGGCCTGGTTGTTCAGATACGGCTGCGCGGCTTGCGTGCTCGCCGGCGCCGGCGCAACCTTGAAGCCGCCCTCCGCTGGCATGAAGTCCAACTGCAAGGGAACAGATCGCATAAGTACTCGAAACGCGCAAGCCCAACGCAAACGCAGAGTAAAGATCATCACGTGCCTCGAGCAGCGAGAAGATGTCGCTGTCCTGTCTGCGTCGCTCCTTCTTCGCCGCGGGCGTGAGTCGACAAACAGCTCCGGCATGCACCAGCGCCCGGAAGAGTAGTGGAGTTTGTGTCTGGGAGGAGGCAAAAGGTTAGGATTCATACGAACATACCCACCTCACGATTGGTCTAAAGGCACCTCGTATATGCCCTCGACGTTTTGCCTGGTCTCTAGATCAAGTAGCATGCCCTGATACTCCAGCTCGGTTGCCTGAACCTGGTACAGGTGCTGCACTTCCGTGTTCCTGGGAAGAACAACTTTGTCTACCTTCGTTGCGTTGGGTGGCTGTGCGGGCGTAAGAGGGTGAGTCCATTGAGAATCACACAAGCGCGACAAATGACCATTTCAGTGGCAAGGAGGTTACCAGCTCGTGCGGGCTCGGCGCTTTGCGGTAGTTGATGTAGTACACCCGAGGGACCTCGAGTGTGAGCGAATGCAGCGCATCACCGACAAGGACCCTGTGGTGGACAGAACAGAGGAAAGCGGCACAGTGATGATCAGAGAATGGGCCTGGCCAGGCACAATGATCGGAGCGGAAATGTACCAAGTACGGAAATGGTTCACAGAGTGGGCGAGGGGTCGGATCTCGATGATCTCCCAGACACCCTCCAATAGCGCAGCGCGCTGACGTCTCGCGTAGGAGACCACTGAGTTGACACCAACGCCTGCATGTGTAGATACGACAAATGGGATGAGCCAACGTGGGCGCGCAGGAGAAGACGCCTAACAGAAATGGGGACATACCTTTGGCAATAGAGGTACCCGGCTGAGCGCCCTCCTTCCGCCTCAGCTTCCTCAATGCGCGCATGCGCTTCCACTGCCGCTTCTTCCACCGCAGCCACTCGACGTAGTCTTCCTCCTGATCGGGTTCGGGTGTGGTCTCCTCCGCCAGCAGTTCCTCCTCTTCGTCAGCCTTGGATTTCCCCTTGGTCTTCTTTCGCTCCGGTTGCCTCTGCGGACTGTCCATCATACCCGCGGTGCCATCGTCCTGCTCTACATCGTCATTCCTTCCCCTAAGAGGCGCGTGACATGTTAATGCTAGCCCATCAAGTCAGTGTGTTTGTGAGAGAAAAGGTTTGCATCTACCTCTTGTGAAGCCGCACGATGGCCTTTGGAGGGAACTTGACCATGTCTCCGTCCGCAGCTCCTTTGTCCAGATGCATCAGCCCATCCTCGATGTCGCCAACCACCTTGTCTTTCCCCTTGTCACCTGCAGATAGAGATGGTTGTTGAGTAACGACCGCGTGTGGTGCAGAGAGCTTGGTTGTGAACGGCGTACCTCCGATCTTCTTGACGAAGAAGAAGTGGCTGTTGATCCTCGTTTGCTTGTGCTCCTTGAGTCGCTGGAGGAGCCACGGCGGGTGAACCACGCGAGGGACCGGATTCTCCACGTTCTGCAGGGCTGCCGGAATGGTGATGATCTTCTGGACCGTACCTCCGAGACGCTCTATTAACGTAGGGTAGGTGCGCTTGGGTAAGTCTTCCTACCGGCACAACCACCGGGTGTGGGACGGAGCCACGTACCAATGTAGTAGTCCCAATCGATGATGTCGCGGATGGCGAAGTTGGTCATGCGCTCGTCCTGACACCACTTCTTGAGGAAGTACTGACGCCTCTCCGGCGCCACTTCGCTTGAGAAGATTTTGACCGGCACGGCGCGGTCAGTCACTTGCGCGCCAGCGGGTTTCTGCAAGTTGTATGGAAGAAGTTAGCCAAGTTGTTACAACAGGCAAACGCTGGGGTAAGGCACCTTAGCAACGATGTATTTGCACGTGATACCCTTCTCCTGGACCATCTCGAGACCCAGGAACTCGCCCAGACGCTTAGCGGTAGTGATAGAGGTGGACTTCTGAGTTCCGTACTCCGCCAGTGTCTTCGACATGTTGCGGCTGTCAAACAAAGAATGGCCTCAGTGATGACTTTCGCTACGTGAAATGGATAGTGACGCCATACCTTTCGGAGATGAGATCGAGCAGCTCTTCGTCGGGCAGCTTGGAGCCTTTGTTGTAGAGTAGGTCCATGTAGTCGTTTGCGACCTTGCCCACAGCTGCGTAGCACTCCTCCAGCGTCTTGCCCTCGAGGAACTTCTCGAATACCTCGGCCTGGAATACCTTGATCATCCTGAGCTCACCTCGGCGCTTCACCTCAAAACCTGCACACCGCCAAAGGGTCAGAACAGTTGATGCAGAGTGATCTGTTTGAATGCTGCGTTACCTTTGAGTTCTACGAGTCTGTCATGTTTGTCGAACACGGCATACCTCTTCTTGATCAGCTTGCCCTCTTCCTTGGAGGCGGGCAGGATCATGGCCTGAGCGAGGATAAAAGAGGTCAACTTACGGAGACTGTCGCTCGGACTTGGGTGCGCACGTACCTTGTAGGGACCGTCGCCCTCGAAGAGAACAGAGCACTCTTTCTTGATTTCGATGTGTTCGGGGTTGTCAGGATCGGTGGTGTGGTACTGGTCGTTGGTGAAGTGGTCCGCCACTAGCTTGTTGAGCATCGTGCACGGGTACATGAAGATGTGGCTGAAAGAGCAACATTGAAACCATCAGGGGGCAACCCTAGTGAGCATTGAAGAAGAAAGTGAAAAGGAGGTACCTCTTGCCCGACGCCTTGATCTTGAAGTCGAAGGTCATGGGGAACTGATCCGGCAGAGCACACCAGATACCGTCCGTGTCCAGCTCAAGCGGACGGCCGAGCTTTTCGACGGACTGGCGCGCTTGCCTGATGATCTGCGCTCCGGTGTGGGTTACTGGAGGGAGAAGTTGAGTGAGTTGGTGCGGCGTTGGTGAATAAACGTCGCTTGAGATCTGCGCGATACGAACCTACGCCGGCCATTTCCATTGAGTACCATCTGGCGCCGCGCCTCATCACGTAGCCGTAGAAGGAGTTGAGGATACACTTGTGCGCCAACTGCAGAGAGTCGTAGAGGATGACCCTTCCCTTGGCGTTGTAGACATCTCCTTCGGACCGGGCCTATACATAATCGAGGCCAATGAGCATCCGATGGTGGTTGCTCTCTGTCGCACTAAAGGTAGCAACGTACATTCTCAGCCGACTTGAGCTTGCCCTGCCACACCTTGAGGGCATTCTTGTAGGTGTATCGCCTGTCACGGAACGCCCTCACTGTGTCGACGTAGAAGGGATTCTCCCGCATGCAAACGATGGCCTCCCTGCAGATAGAAAGACCCAAGTAGCAGATGAGCAGGGTTCGTTCCCAAGTCTGATTGAATGTACGCTGCGACGTACCGCTCCTCTTCCTCCTTGACCTTCTGCTTCTTGTAGACGGTCTGCGAGTACTGCTTAAGCCGCTTCTGGATCTCCTTTCTCTGCTTGGCCTCGGGCAAGCGGATGCCCTTCTGGATCCACTCGGTCTCCAGCTTCGACTTGACGAGCTCATACTCGGTGCGGGTGGCAGGGATGTACTCGCCCTTCCACGTCCAATTCATCTTCCTCTGGCTGCAGAAGGAGGGGCTCAGCTGCCCACTCCCACTAAAAGTAAAGTAAACGTGCGAAGGCGCGTACCAGGTGGCACCGGGCCTGTTGAAATCGCACACGGCGCATGTGGCGGGGGATACGATGGCTGACGGCTGGAGACGGTTCGTCAAGATGATGTTGGGGTACATGGCGGCAACGTCGAGATGCATGATGACGGGCAGAGTCTTGACGTAGAGCCATTCGTCGTCGGCGTCGTCAACAATGGTGTCCTTCTTCTTCATGAGATCTTCCTTTTCCTTAGTCCGCTCGCTGTCCTCCTCTAGGCTGAGGAGAGAGGACAACTGCGCAGTGATGTCGTCTCGCACTGCATCGAAGTTGCTTACGTCCTCCTTCTTCAGGCCGTTGACTTCGAGTTCCATCTCCAATGCAGCGTCCAGGTCTTCGATGAGCTGGAAGGTAGTAAGAGTGAGTGAGCGTTCGCATGCGGTGTGAATGTGCGACTGCTAGAAAGAGTATGTCAAGTACCTGGCGCACGTGCGGCTTGTGGATGCGCATCTTGACGGGCAGGTCCCTTCTGAACACGCCGCTTTCGAGACACTCGACATGGCCTCCGATGTAGGTCTCTGACTCCAGCAGGTGGCCCTTGTACGTCTTTGAAGGATCGGATTCCTGAAACCAGCCAACGTGAGAATCGGGAACCAACATCAAACACGGCAAGGCGTGAGTGTGCGGACGAGTACCTGCTTGTTGGGATAGATGATGTTCTTGACGAAGGCCTCCACCATCAACAGCGTCTCGCAAAGGGTGCCCGAGCCCTTCCTCAACACGTCGTCGGGGTTCATGGGCAGGATGTTGCAGAGCGAGAAGATGAAAGGGTTCACGTATTGCATGTAGAGGTAGTAGGTACAGACGGCGTCTGATACTGAGTATGAGGCCTGTCGAGCATATCATTAGCAGCGTAGCACCACAGACGCGGCACGAAGAGAAGAGGTACCAGTTTCCTCGGGTCCCTGCTCGCAAGTGGCACCATGTCTTCAGGATCCAACTCCAACGGGTCGTAGCCGAGCTTGGCTTTTGTGACGGCCTTCAGGCCTTGGCTGCCCTGCGGCAGGTACGAATCTCGTTTCACCCATTTGAAGGCGTCCATGTGCGAGGCAAAGCGAGATCGGTACTCCGCAGCCGTTCCCTGATGGTCGGTAGCATCAGTGCAAAGACATCGACGCTACATCACCATCATCCGGCGAGCAACGTACCTCCTTAGCTCGGTCACACATGCCAATCTCATTGAACATGGATATACCATGCACCTCGGCTCGGCGCTCGACGAACGGCCAATCGAAATAGTCGCCGTTGAACGTGACGTAGATGTTGGGCTTGACCTCTTTCATGTGATCAAAGAAGCGCCTGAGGAGACCAACCTGAAAGCGAACATGAAGTGAATCAACAATACCTCTCGACAAAACCGCGAGAAAAGGGAGCTACCTCATCGGCTTCGTTCCAGACAATGAAAGGCCCGGGGTACTCTGGCTTGGGCGTATATTCAAAGTCGTCAATATCCTCAGTGATGATCTCCCTGCATTAATGTTAAAGCCGAAAGAGTGAGTTGCCAATACCAAAGCGCCCGCTTCCTCAACAATCACGCACCGGTTGACGATAAGGTAGCCCTGTCCGTCGAGCATGTACGAAATCATCATCACTCGATCGAACTCCGGGTCGGGGAACTTGAGAGGCAGCTTGGTAGTCTCGATATCGAAGGCACAGACTCTTGGTTCAGGTCGGTGCTCGTCGTCTTTTTTACGAAGCTCGAACCCTGCACACGGCACGAAATGAGCGACCCGGGGCAACGCCAAAGGGATCTTCTGAGGGTCGTACCTCCTTCCACGGGGATGATATCATACCACAGACCCACACGAATGCCGTGATCAATGGCACAACGAATGTAATAGGGCACATCAGATTCCCTGATGTCGATGATGTGATCTTTCAACGAGCCATGCTTGCTAGTCTTGGCTTCTCCGTAGACGCTGCGCCTGTGGGGAATTGGAAGGTCATCTACCGTCGCCACCGGTGGACAAAGCAAGTGTGCACGTACATTCCGAGATCCCCGTCGTAGGCCGAGCCGAGTCCTTTCTTCTTTCTGTTGGCGTCGATGATTTTCACGAGATCCTTCCTCATGCCTAGGAGATCCTTGATGGTGTGGAAGCTGATCTTGAGATACCGCTTACGGAGTCCGTTCAAGTGATTGGACTGTGTGTCGGAGTGATGGAAAGTGTTAGCGACAAACACCGCGAGAGTTGCACCGTGCAAGAGGAAGGCCAGGGCCGCACCATTTCCAAGTCCTCTTTGTCAACTGACTGTATGTTCTGCACACCCTCATACTTGCGCTTGAGGTAGGCCTCCACCTCCGGAATGAACTTTTCCTGTTTGCTTGGCGCGGTGAGCACGCTCGAGAGCATGACATATCAAAAAGGAAAGGAGAGCACCTTGACGTCGAGGTAGAAGTAGGGGCTGTGCGGCACTGTCACTTTGAAGGTGGAGCCATCCTAAACCAAGATCCCTAGTTACAGAACGTGGAAGAAAGGGAACGAACATGGTGTGGAACGTACATCTTGAAGGAAGTAGTAATCGATTGCCATCTTGGTAATTCCAGTCTCTTTTTCCTCCATGGTGGTCTGGATTAAGGTGAATTGTGAACTTACGCTCCAGAAATGCAACTCATCTTGAGAAGAGGGTTACCGGCTGCATGTTCAGCAGCCATCCTGTGCGTTCTTCGCCCTCGACGCGGCCGAATCCGAACCGTGCTTCTTGGCTGCAAGTGATTGTTAATAAAATGCGCAGATTTGTGAGGGATGAGCAGAACGAACTTTTCCCGAGCTTGTTCGGCCTGCTCATCTTCCAGCTGCTTCTTCCTCTTCCAATAGAGGGCTTCTTCGCTGTCCATTTGTTCCATTTCGTTTTCTTCTTGCACGATCCTCTCCGCTTCTTCCCCTTCCACAAGAGAAGAATTACGATAGGATTTGAAGCACCTTGATCACGCGTGCAGGATGGTGATTTGTTGCTCGGCCGATTTCACCGCGTTTTGGCGCGCAAGCGTTGGCGCCAAAATGTTTGTCCTATTTTTGCCGACACTCGACACAAAATACTGCGAAATCCAAGATTGGCCAATTTGTTTGTAACATCTAATGCAATCCGAAGTGTCGGCCGACAAGAAGGGGGCGAGCAGGGAGCAGCCCGTCGTCTTTGGCGAATTGACGGAGAAGAATGTGGGGCAACTTCGATTGCTCAATACGGTTGTCTTTCCGGTAAACTACAACGACACCTTCTACCGGGACCTGCTCAACGATCCCACCCTCACTCGACTCGCTCTCTTCAATGATGTCCTGGTGGGTGGCGTATGCTGCCGAGTGGAGAACAAGCAGTCCGGGTCGGGCAAGCGACTCTACATCATGACCCTCGGCGTGTTGGCTCCCTACAGGCAGATGCAAATAGGTAAGCCAAATCAGTGATTGTCTTTGCGTAGGAGTGTAGATGTCTACGAAACCTTCATTCCCAGTGCCCGGAGCAGTGGGACACGCGTTGTGGCAACAATAGTGTTAATCTTAGAATCAATTGTGCAGGCAGCAAGCTGCTCGAATTTGCCATTGAGACAGCGAAGAAGAGGGACGTGGACGATATCTACTTGCACGTGCAGACGAGTAACGAGGAGGCGATCAGCTTCTACAAGAAATTTGGCTTCGAAATCGTGGAGACCATCAAGGATTACTACAAGAGGATCGAGCCCCGAGACTGCTACATCGTTCAAAAGCTCATAAAGTAAATCTTCCATTTATCTCCATCTGCCTGATTCCCACTGTGTGCCCTGGGTGTTTTCTTTTTCTTCGTGATAATCAGAGGGAGATGTAGGAGTTGATTACGAAGGACGGCCCACTGCATATGAGCCGTACTCCTTGCCCAACTCGCTGGATCTGGCCTTGACTAATTGTCCACCGGCGGGAGCTAGCCACCGACGAACACTCAACTACTTCAGGCGTGAGGAAGCGTTCTTGTCACCTTGCCGGCTACTTGAGTCTCTCTCCCCTCCCGCACCTTATGGGAATTCAACTCCGAGTTCCACCCACCACCCGCTGCTGATGGTGTGGAAGGAGAAACGAGTAGGCTTCGTTCTTTGTTCTTTGTGTGAATGGCTTATCAGTGCGAAGAAATGTGAGTGTCGTGGCTGTTGATGATGGCCGCCTGTCGCAGTGTGGAAAGGAGATTCTCGACAACCTGCGGCCCGGGTGCTGAGGTGTCGAGCACATGGTCGAACCAGCCGTCCTGCTCCAGCTCGGCGTACTTGTTGTGCACCTTCTGGATGTAGGCGTGGTCCAGTTCGCCCAAGTTCTTTCGAATGTCCTGTGCGCAATGACATCGAACACCATCAGGATTAGGCCTGACCCGGAAGGGAGGATTGGTGCGCTCACAAGAACACAGTGCATGCCCGGGTCCGTACCTTGGCTTGTGCGTCGCCTTGCTGGTAGCGCTGCAAGAGACGATCTTCGATCGTTGCGAGGGCAGTTTTGCAGAGCACGGTGGTGCAGGGGAACACCTCCTTTATCTCTCTGATGATAGATGCGTGGGATGAGTTGAAGTAATCACGGGTCGTGGGCAAATCAATCAAGAGAGGCCAACGCACTTCATTGCGTCACAAACATAAAGGTTGTTCAACGAGCCGCGAGTATACACGTAGGGCGTCAAGAAGGATCGATCGAAGAACACGACCCCGCCCTTGATCTCGGCTTGTTTCTGTAGCCAGAGGCGTTAGAGTGGCCGTGCGCCGTTGGAGGCAAAAGGGGCTGAAATACCTCATCGAACTGGTGAAGAAGGCGCTCCATGGCAGTGAACATGGACGACACCCACTTGATGGAGACCACGCTTCCCTGAGGTGAATATCGGCTGTTCTGTTCTCGCCACGACCAGATAAGCCCGATCAGAGCTCCACGTAACAGCATTCACGATGAGAAAGAGAAGAAATACCTCCTTGCACAGCTCAACAAAGCCCTCAAACTGAACGGTGTAGCCCTGCCTCTTCAGCAACTCGCATATGGTGCTCTGCGCGAGAGGGACAGCGCACCACAGGTGAGCAGCGGTGGAAGGGAGTAAGTGGTGGCACGAGTGTGAGTACCTTGCCAGTGGCGGCTTCGCCCTCAATGAAGACAAATTGAAGGCTCTTGTTTTCACGATTTCTTCGAATCTGTTCATCTTTTGGCCCCGCCGCTGTTAGCGGAGCAGGACTGCTCGTGCTGAAGCTCCGCAACAATAGAACCGATGCCCCCCGTCGCACAGGTGCTCCTGTGCTGCTCCACCCCAACACTCCCGCAAGGGCCACCTTTCGCGACTTCATTCTGTACAAAACAATGATCTGATCCTCTTCGACCGGAGCTTTTTTTGGCTTTCTATTTCCTGGAAGATTTAGGAAAAGGGCGATCGAGAGCTTTATTGATGTGCCTACTCGTCGCTGTCGCCACGGTCCTGTTGCCCCTTCTTGCCTCTGTTGGCAAAGGCCTCGGCGACCTATTTTGAGACACAGAATGAGAAGTAGCCTCCGCGCGACACTCAGCACAGGCGGCAGTCGGCTTGAGTGCCGTGCGTACCTCGTCCGCGTCCTCGTCCTCGTCTCCGTAGGGGTACGGCGTAACGAAGGTAGGATGGTCCAGAAGATCGTCGTTCTGGAACTCGAACTCCTGTGGGCCAGTAAGGAAGGTCGTCAGTGGCCGTTCGCCCAGGAGAGGGAAGTCGCGGAGGGGAACAAGACAACAATCTGCACACAGCACAAGACAGGACGAATGCAGGGACGGAAAGAAGTGTAGCAGCAGCGCAGACCACCAAGTGAGCGGACCAACACCAGCGAGACTGGAAACGCACCAGGAGACGTCCTTCACCGATGATGGTCCAGACCTTCTTCTTAGGAGGGGTCCGGCACAGCTTCCTCTTCACGTGCAGCTCTGAAGCACCAAAATGAGGTAAGCCACGATAAGCAGTCTCCGCCCTTGCATTGGGGGGATGTCGTACTCTGGCCTCCGGCAGTGAGAGTTTCGTCCTCCGCCTCAGCCTTGGCGGCCTTCTTCTCCTTCTTTTCTTTCTTCTTCTTCTCCTTCTTAACGGGGGCTGCCTCGCCTTCCTGTGGTGTCACTGCCGCTTCTTCGGCTGATATCACACGTTCATTTAGAGCGCCAGATTTCATTCAAATCAATTAAACTGCGGCTGTACCATAGAATCGGCGCTGAGTGAGGGCCAGCGGCGTGCTAGAACGGAGGGAGGAAGAGTACGCGACCGTACCCCGGAGAGGGGAGAACGGTCGGAGGCCACCCAGCACAGAACGCTGCATTTTTTTGATTAACAAAATCTGCGCACGAGGTGGAGAAAAACATTTTATTTTTATTTTCCCACATCACCTGCCTCGCCACGTCCCATCCTCTAGGTCCGGGAGAGGCACCTCTTCGGACGAGGATCTGTTGATCTTCATCCTCTTCATCCTCAATGCAGCTTCCAACTCACAATCTGCGCAATCTGGCGCATCACGATCAATCTGCCGAGCCACCACAACACTACGCACCTAAAAAGAACTCGGGCAGTGTGGTCTATACATACCTGCGCCGCGTGGGCGTGCGCTTTGAGACGGTGAGCCTTCGTTGCATCCGACGCTGGCTCGTCATCTCGCTGCTGTCGTGGGTTGTCTACGGCCTCTTCCTCTACTTCCACGCACGCTCCACCCTCGGGTCTTGCGTCTTCGATGCGGCGCCCTACCGCCAGACTCTCTTCGAACTCGAGAACCAACGCGTGCAGCACTCCCTGCGCTATCTGTCCTCCTTTGCCAACACCGCCAAAGAGGAGGGCCACCAGGACGTTCCTGGTACCTTCCCTATTCTCCTTTCGTCTTCATTCTTTGCCTTCATTGTTCTTGTCATAAAGAATTGAAAATGATAAATGATAAATTACAAAATATAAATATAAATATAAATATATATAAAATGAATAAAATAGACCTAACGGGTGGCGTGCAGGCCAAAAGGAGCTGTGCATGGTGATCACAACAGTGGACCGACATGGCGCGAGGTAGACGCTTTTCTACTCCCGTATCACCGATACTCTCTCTCTGCTCGACACTCACTCCTCTTCATCGTGTGGACATCACGGCACAGGTACCTGCTCCAGTCCGCAGCCTCCGTACTGCGCGGGCTCACAGAAGAGCAGAGGAAGAACAGCGAGCTTCTCATAGTCAATGCAGGTCTGACAGCCTCCACCTCTGTGCTCTCACTCTGTGCGTGCGTGCGTGGCGCTGAAGTCTCACAGACAGCCGGCTCACGCTCTCCACAAACTGTGGCCGTCTGCGGTCCGCACATCAGACGTGAAGCAGACAACGCCCACCTATGAGTCCGACCTGAACCTGCTGCGGCAGATCCCCCGCGTGACAGTGATCAAGAAGAGCGATGAGCGCCCCGAGCCGATCCCCTTCTCCGAGGAGGAGGACGCCTTCCTCTACTGGCTCGCCAAGGAGCGAGGCGACTACGTCTACGGCCTCAACCAATGCCGCCGAAGGTGCGCCTCACCAGAGCAAGCCACTCCCACACCTCGCACCCTTAGCTTACGCAGTCGTGATTGTGTGTGTGTGTGTGTGTGTGTGTGTGTGGTTTCAGGAACCCCAAGTACATTATTCTGTTCGAGGATGACGTGTGGGCCGCGCGGAACTGGTACACGCGGTTGATGAACCAGGTCCGCCCGCTGGAGCAAGAGTGGGAGCAGCGCAAGTACGAGCTCAAGTACCGCAGAAGCAAGTCTCCTCCAAGAAGGCCGACGATGACGAACAACTCCTGATCAACGAGGAGGCCCAGCGCGCGGGCGGCGGGCCGCCCAGGGCGCTCGACATTCGGCGCGAGAGGCCCGAGGAGAGGGACTGGGCCGTCGTGAAGCTCTACATGGCCGAGCAGTACGACCAGTTCGACCTCTACCTCAACAACGACGACATCGCCTTCTTCGTCTCGTGGGGCGTCGGCTGGGGCCTCTTCGCCATCGCCGCCTACGTGGCCTATCTCTTCTTCGCCCGATGGCAACACCGAGGCCTCGTAATTCCCTGTTACCCCACCCAACAACAAGCCTTGGCGCTCACCTCATGGTGTGCAGCATGTACAGACGAGGCGGTCGGAGGGGTTCGGAGGCCTCGGCGAGGGCGTGGTGGCGCCGATTCTGAAGGATTGGCGAACGATCATCGCCAACGATTGGAACACGCTGTTGTGTCTATTCTTCATCGTCAACATCGTGCCCGCCGCGGTGCTCTTCCCCGTGTGCGTCACCAAGCAGAACTTCTTCGCCACCAGGTGAGTGCAGCTCCCGGGGGGATCGTACCGGTTTGGGCTGGCCTGTGATCGATGTCACTGACCGGATGTTGTGATGATGGCCGCCTCGAGCAGGAAGGCCGATGGCATTCACATGACCAAGGCGCGGTGCTGTGCGCAGGCGCAGTTCTTCAAGAACGACCCCATGTTCGAGCAGATGGTGAGCTGTATCAACATGAACGACTACCGTCTCTACCCGCTCGGTACGTCCACACACTGCAGCTTCGATCGGGGCCTGCAACCTCTCACACCCTCTCCAGGCGTGGATCTGCTGGTGAGCGATTGCGCGCGAGGCGTGGGCGGTGTGGTTTACGAAACCATTCCACACCTGTACCAGGTACGCTCAGTCACTCGAGTTATGAGTCCGTGTCCTTGTCTCTTGGCTGATCTCCACGCCTTACACACCCTTCTTGCTTCTTGATCCCAATCAGCACATCGGGATCCATTCTTCGTCATCGGTCAAGCGGAAGCACCAGGACCACCACGCCTGGCTACCACACATGAGCGTGTACTTCGAGGAAGAAGAGTGAGGCGCAGCCTTTTGCGCTCCAACTTCTGGACAAAAAGGAAAAGGAAAAATAAAATCAAGATGAACAAAAAAAGCCAAGAGATGAAGATCACCATCGAGCTCAGGTATGGCGCTTGGCCGAGAAGGAGAACCCCCCGCTTCCTTTGATCCGCATCTGCAAATCACTAAATTGCTTTGCATGATCTGCACAGCGGGGGTCTGGAGATTTTGTTCAACAAGGAGGCAAAGCACGAGGTTGAGCTGGCCGACCGAACAGTGATCTCCCTCAAGGACCTCCTCGTCTACATCAAGGACAACCTTATCAAGGAGCGACCCGACCTCTTCATCGTAGACGGCACTGTGTACTCTGCTCTTTTTGCCCCGCCTTCGCTCTTTGCGTGCCGCCTCTCATTGACTTGGCTGGTATCAGGCGGCCTGGCATCTTGGTGCTGGTGAACGACTGTGACTGGGAGCTGCTGGGCGGGCTGGACCACGAGGTGCAGGACGGCGACGTTGTGGTGTTCATCTCTACCCTGCACGGTGGTTGATTACCCTTCAAAAGGCACACCATCGTACATTGCTCAAACGTTTGCTTGACCCAAATGGGCACAAGAGCTAGTCCATGCCCATCTCTTCTTCGTCCTCCCCTGGGCTCTGGTGCACGCCCTCCGCCACCTTGAGCGAGTCCACTAACGCATTCCACTGCTCCAGCTGGGCGTCGCGAAAGGGCAGCAGGAAGCTCGCGGTGGTGACCCCCGACTTCTTGAGGCGGAAGATGGCCGAGCCCATGGTCCTCTCGGTCGTGTGGTTGGCCGTAGCGGCCAGCAGCTGCTCGAACCTCTGCGCGAACTGGTCTACGAGCGGCTTGGCCAGCCTCCCGTGCGCGGGGTTGCCGCCGCTGTAGTCTCCGCTCGAGCTCTCCATTCGTGTGATGGGGCGGTAGTCAAACTCGGCCTCCCCCGTACGCGGGTCCACTCCCAGGGTGTACTCGTTGTTGCACCCGTCCACGTAGGTGTACTTGACGCTGCTCATCTTTGTGTTGGCCGAAATAAATAATAAACTGAATAAATAAAATAGAAACACCATGTTTCAGATAAAAATTGTAAATGTGCGCCAGTGGATATCGGCGTGTGGCTCAGGCGTGGATCTCTTCGAAGGGCGCGGTGGGTGGCGGGACGTGATCGGCAGCTGCGGCGTCGGGGGCTGTGGTGGCTGTGGCGGTGGCCGACGACGCGAAGGAGCTGGAGTACCGCTCCTCGATGCTCCTGGCCTCTTCGTCAAGGTCGCGCCACTCGGGGATGATGCGCACCGCGTTCTCGAGCTTGGGCGTCTTGGTCAATGGGTTGTTGCACTGGTACACAACAACACAATAACACAACAACCAGTGGCGACGGTGAGCAGCGTGGCCGCTTTCCATTTCATAAATTGGCGCGAGTGGGTGGTGGGTGGACGTACCAAGTCGATGGTCTTGGCGCGCGCCTTGGACTCGTCGTCGCACCAGGTCTCGCACCAGAGCCACTCCTGCGGAAGCGAGAAGATCGGAACCCGGTTCTGCAGGAAGTTGGGCAGATCCTGGTCCAGGTTGGCCAACGAGTTCTCGTCCTGCGACAGCTGCTGGTACGTGGCACGGATCACATCGCCCGCAGCCATCTCCCTGTGTGCGCACGCGAGCCGACGTTTAGCTGTGTGCTGTGTGTGTGTCGTGTTGTGTGTGTCGTGTTGAGGGGTCGAATTGCGAACCTGAATCGCTTGAGGTCGATCACGTAGAGGGCGGAGATGTGGTAGGGACGGCCGCCGAGGTGGTTCTTCCAGAAGCCCGAGTCCCAGAAACGGAAACCGTTCATCTCTGTGCGGCTGCTGCAGAATGGCGTGTAGGCCAGCGGCGCCCCTTTCAGGTCCATGTCATACAGCTCCTTCAGGTCCGTTCTCACGATCTGTGGTTCGGCGGCAGTTAGTCGTGTGCGGTGTGTGCGATGTGTGGTGTGGTGTGGGACGAGTACCTGGTCAGCGTCGACGAAGATGACCTTGCGCAGGTCCATGGGGAAGAGCACGTCGAGGAACAGGATCTTGTAGCCCCAGATGACGCGCTGCTTCTCGGTCTCGTGGTGCAGCCAGCTGGGCCACTGGTAGGTCACTAGCTCGATGCTCGTGTTGTAGGCCTGGCTGAACACCGGCGCGTACTCCTTGAACTTGGGCGAGAGGTAGTTCTCGAGGAACCAGAACTTGACCGGCGACTTGGTGTTCTTCAGGACGGTGAGCATCATGATCTTCAGGAATCGCTCGTACAGATGGCCCGACGCGACCGAAAAGATGTGAATCGTTTCATCCTTCTGTCCGTGTGCGCACACGAACACGGAAGGTAACATGTCAGTTCACAAAGTTCAAGTCACACCCAAGGCCAAGAAAATGACTGGTATGCCTGGCATGTGGCACCTTGGCTTCGGCCTCGGCGGTGTCCTTCTGCGAGTCCTGGAAGTAGCTCATCCACTGGCCCCACATCCCTCCGTCCTGCTTGGCAAGCTCCTCCTTGGTCCCCTCCACCTGCTGAGCCGCACCGCGCTTGACCTAAAGCGGGTGGCAGAGTCTTAGTGTGTGTGGTGTGTGGCGAGTGTGTTGAGTGCGTGCTAGAGTACCTTGTAGGGCTGCAAGTATTCGGTGTTGGTGAAGCGGTCAATCTTGGCGGCGAGTCGCGGGACCGGTGTGCGCCCGTCCGTCGAGAGCAGCTGGTAGGGGCTCACGCCCTCCTGCTGCTCGTCGCCGAACCGCTTACCCAGCGACAGCCACCACAGGCCGGGGTTGGCCTTGAGCTGGAAGTAGCCCAGGTTGGCCATGACCGTGGTGTCGGTGATGTGGGACTGCTGGTGATTGCCCAGATTGATCTGCAGGCCCACAGCCGGCGAGCCCTTGTCCACATCAATGCACTGGCCTGTGTCGCAACAGCGTTAGCCAGGCGACTCGCGCGTGTCGTTGGTCGTGTCGTGTCGTGTCGTGTCGTTGGTCGTGTTCGACTACGTGCCTTCGGCGAGGATGTGCTGGAGCTCGAAGGTGGCGGAGAGGCGTGTCTCCTTGCCCATGTCCTTGAGCAAGATGTTGTCCAGATCGTACACCGACCTCACGGCCTGCACGACCCACGAGTGCGGCGTGTCCATGTTCATGGTCAACAGCAGCGAGGTCGGCAGGTTGTTGAACACTGCCTCTCCCTTCCGCGCCAGCCTGTCGCACACGTACGCAGCCAACCAAGCATCGATGAGTTCCTACAAAGGGCCGAGCCTTGCGTAAGTGGTGGGGGAGGGGGGCAGTGTAGGTACCTGCCGGCGGCGTCGAAGACAAGCTCGTCCTGGAGCACGTAGCGGTAGAAGGTCTTGAGGGGCAGCTCGGTCAGGTCGCGCTTCGGGTTGAGAACGACCTGCACCTGGATGCCCATGTCGTTGTTGACCAGCGACTGATGTGATGATGGAAACGCAAACAGAAGTCAGTCAAGCCTTCCACAAACGCACATACACACGCTGAAGAGAGAGAGAGAGAGAGAGAGAGCAATGTACGAGCAACAGGGGCGCGATCTGCTGAGCGCCCTTGGACAGCGGATCGAGCACCGCGACGATCTTCAGGGTGGGATCATTCTGCTCACCGGCCACGAACGACCTTAGGTGGCGATGAGAGTGAGCTTCACGATCATCTCTTGGGTTGGGGGGCTTGGGGGGGGGGGCGGTCGTACGGGGTGAGCTGGGGGAGGTTGACCCTCTGCTCACTGCTCGCCGTCTCCGCGCTCAACACTGACACAGCGGCAGCGAGCTCATTGCTGTAGAACTCACTACAATTGCCACGGCAAAGGGGAGAACAGAAGCAGTAGGTAAGCGCAGGTGGTTGTTGCAACCGAGAAACGACCCAGCAGAGAGTGAGTGATCGATATCGTAGCGCCATCGTACCTCGTGAGGTCGTCGGGGTCGACGCCGAAGTGCTCGCTCACGCCATCGAGCGTGGCCCTGATCTGGTCCACGCGCGCCAGGCCCTCGAAGGCCTCCAACAGCTTCAGGTCCTGCACCAGCATCACCTGATCCGGCAGGCGAGTGACCTATCATGGCGAAGAAGCGAGCGTCAGTACGAGCCAGCACCATGCAATGTTCGCCACAAGTTTTTCACTGACGACGCGCTACCTTGCCATTGGTGACGACAGCGCGCTGGCCGGGGAGGAGGCCGAGGGCCGAGGAGGCGAGGTTGCGGTCGCGCTCGAACTGGGCGTAGGCGGCGGCGACGGTCTTCGACATGAGGGCCGGAAGGTCCTTGAGCTCGGCAGCGAGGGCGAGCTCTTCGATATGCGCGGCCCGGACGTTCTCGGGTCCGACCGCGAGCGCGGTGGCCAGCAATCGCGTCACGAACGGGAACACACGCTTCAGCGTTTTGCCTGCGTCAGATGGCCGGGCACGCGGGTCAGTGGAGCGAACACAGACGCAAGTAAAGGGGGGAGAGGTGTGGGGATCAAACCAGAAGTGAGGGCGGCCTGCAGGGCGCGAGCAACGAGGAACTCGTTCTCCCTGCGCTCCGGGGGCACCTGCTGCGAATCCTGCTCCGTGTTGTGGAGGAATCCCACGCGCACCTTTTCCTGCACGTCGTATGCCAGTGAGACGAGACGAGACGAGACGACACGACACGACACAGACAGACGTACGCTGCCCTCTTCGGCAAGGCGCATGACGGCCTCCAGGGCTTGAGTGAGCCCGGGCCGAGTGGTGAGGTCGCCGACGACGAGGTGGGTGTACTCCTTGAGGTTGAACTCGGACGCGGGGAAGCTGAGGTAGGCCGTGGCCGGGGCCAGCAGCTCCCTGTGCCTGGCGAGCGACACCCAGCCGTTCTCGTCCTCGCCGGTCGTCTGGAAGATGAGCGACGAGAAGCGGTCGAAGACCGGCGACGACTCCTGCAAGATCCACGACCACAGGTCGTCCACTGTTCCAGCGTCACGCCCAACTCAACGTTAGACCACCTCTGGTTGACTACATTTCTGTGGGCATTGGCCAGTGAAACGTGAAACATTCGTCGCGCGTACCGTGCTGGAGTTCCCGCTTGTAGGCCGCCTCTTGGAAGCGCGAGTAGCCGTAGAAGGTCTCCTGCATGAGGAGGTTTTGGAGCTGCGCGTCGTGCGGTGGTGTCGACGTTGTACGGATCAGCAAAAAGGTAGAGGTGCCACACACGCATGTGCTAACGCATAGTATGTACCGCAGAGCCAACGGAGGAGTCAGCGGGGATCTGCTGGAACTTGCCGTTGGTGAAGATGTACTGCGAGCCGCGGTCCAACAGGGCGATGCCCTTCTGCTCGATGTAGCGTTGCATGGTCCGGTACTCGGTCGCCACCGCCTCGCTCTTCATACCCTCGCGCCACTGGGCAGTTCACACATCACACAGCGGTGTCAGCACGTCGGCCCAGGGGCTTGAGAGGACCTGGGCCGTACCTCGGACTGCGTGATGGAGCCGCCCTGCTGGTGCATAAAGGCAGCAAAGGCCTGCCAGACCCGCTCCTCGGTGACCTCGGTGGCCTCCTCCTCCGACTGGCCGAGCTGCGAACATTTCACATATTTTCAGTGGTCAACCAACAGCAAGCGACAGGGAGAGAGAGAGCTCTCGTACGAAGCCGAAGAAATCGAGGGGCCGAACGCCTTCGCCTGATCGTTGCTTGAGGAGGAAGTAGGTCTTGATGATGGTCGCCGCCAAGTTTTCCGGCAGCGGCGCATTGTCGGCCGACTCCGTGCTGCCCTGGCTCGCGTCACCGGATTCGCCCTGAGGGAGCGCAGCAAGGAGCCGACGTGAGACTGCTGAGGGCTGGGCTAACCTCTGGGCTATGGCGGTGGAGGGGCGTACCTTGGCGAGCTTCGCCAGATTCTCGGCCGAATGCTCCCACGTGGAAGCCGATTCAGTTGTGCTCCCTGAGGAAAACACAAAACCGACGCGGAAGGGCAGACCTTGCCTCAACTGGAGGCGGGAGCGAACATATATAAGTTCATGCCGGGGGTTGGGGGGGAGAGCTAGGTCGTCACTAGGGCCGTACCATGTACAAGAAGTTGCCGATCACAGAGAGGCCCTGCGGGCTCGACGGATCGATGACAAGGATCATCGTCTGAATGTTCTTCTTGATGTAGCGCATTTGGCCGGGGTACACGGGTTGCAACAGCTGGAACGCACTCAGGAACACACGTCAGAGAGAGCTCTGGCTCGAGCTGGGAGTGGTACGGCTACGAGCGATGGGAGATGAGACGCAAAGATGTACCGCATGGATGCCGGGCCAGTGACCATACATCGCATCCTTCTCGAGATTGTTGGCGAACTGGATCGCTCCGTTGACGTTGTTCGGGTCATCAGTGGCAGGGGCTGGCCATGACCGCGACGAAGCAGTAGAAACGAAGCAGAGGTGAGATGAAAAATAAAGACGGGAGAGGCAGGGGTAAAGAGGAGTGCGGGGAGTGTGGTTGCGTACTGCCGCCCGACGGGAAGACCTCGCGATCGCGAAGGTCGAAGCGAATGGTCGGAGTGCTGGGGACCAGCGAAAGGAGCTTCTCCGAGTCCTTGCGGCCGAGCCCGAACACGCTGAGCGCGTCCAGCTTGCTCAACTCGTCCTTGATGAACTCGTAGAGGCTATCAAGTAGTGGGCAGTGTCAAATGTAAGGTTAAGCGCAGTCGGGCAAGCATGGGAGCAGTACACGTAAGGACTGAGCTGATCGGCAGCCAGGTTGCGGCCGTTCATGTTGATGAAGTTGCCAGGGAGGTGGTGCAGGCCGGCGAGCTGTTCCTGGTTGTCTTCGATCTCGGAACGGATATCGGCATCTACGCGCAATCTCGCCAGAGAATTGGCGATGGGCGGGAAGTTGTGGGCGATGTCGCGCAGGAGCTGCAGGGGCTCGCCGGCTGACATAATGCGCTGTGCGGCCTGGTAGCCCAGCGCTGTTGAAATGATGTGATCAAGTTAGTTGAAGCGAGCTGCGCAAAAAGAAGAACCGGAAGGAGTGCGGCCACTTACACTTGATCTGCCAAGCGCGAAGCTGCTGGAAGCCTTCGTTTTGCTGGGAAACCATCTCCAGGTGCTCCTTGAAGGCATCCAGCTCCGTGGCTAGCTCTGGCTTGCGCTGCTTCAGCTTGTCAAACTGGAAGCCTTCGATCTATTCACACACGCGCGCAATAATTTTGTCGTAATAGATTGCCAATTAGTAACGAATGGCTGCAGCTGAGGGTTTGGCATTGTAGTACCGTCGTATCCTGTTCTTGCCCCGACTGCTGCTCGTCATCACCATCCTGATCCTTCTCCGGCACCTTGTCGTCGATGACCTTGTACTCAGTCGACTTGATGGCAAGCTCAACGCCGTAACCTGATGTTTCGCAAACATTGAGAGTTGAATTCTTCTAAGGCCGACGCCTTCCCGGGCTCATGCGCGGTATTGGTATGGGCTCTCTACCTTGGACGTTCATCAAGCGCTTGGCCGGCTCCTCGGGCGTGTAGTGCCGCACAGCGTAACGCACAGTCGAAGCACTCGCAGCGACCCTGTCCAGGCGCACATACACCAGTGAGTGAATGGCCGTAACAGCTGCGCCAAGGTGGAACATGGCCCGGCCAAGCGTGGGTGCAGAGGAGTGTTACCGAATGACCGAGTGGTATTGGGTAAACTTGGAAGAGCCGACCTGGCCGTAGAGAACCAGGAGCGGCGCGGATGAGGGCGCGGCGTTGGGAAAGAGGTGCTCCTGATCGCCAAAGACAAGCGTCGCTTCGGGCACGCTGCCCGATTCGTTCCTGCTGTAGAGCCGCAAGCCACCACACGTGACGAGAGCAAACGACGTGAGCCACCACATGACCAAGTGGGCGGCCGAGCACCGGGACCCAGTGGTCGTACCTGTTGGGCTGCTCCAGGTAGCGCTGCACCTCCTCGGGGGTGCACAACATGTGCGTGCCCGCGTGCACCCATGCGGCGTTACGGCAGTGCTCCGCCTGGCCGCGCGAATACTGCCTGAACATCTCCACCTGTACGCGCCATACACACCATCAGCTCCACAGATGGAGGCCATTCAATGAGCGAAGAGTGGAGTGGGTGATGGTCCCGAACCTTGGGGCTGTAATAGCGAGAGAGGAGCGCGTAGTGCAGCAACCGCTTGCTGGAGCTGGGCAGGAGTGCGTTGGCGAGCTGCATCACCTTGCCGTAGAGCGTCTCCTCGGTCGTCGCGGTGTCGTCAGTGTCCTCCGCTGCACCCGGGTGCAGACCGTCGACCACCGCCCAGAATCCTTGCGAGGTCTCCTCCGCAAAGAACTCCCTGCGGTTCACCGGCTTTGTGAGGCTACCCGGGGCACAATCTCGAATCAATGAAATCGCAGAAAGAGGGTGGCCACGTACGCAGCTTCGAGATGGAGGGGAGTGGCATCCCAGGCGGCGACGAGTTCAACCCCCACGGCTCGTCGGGCATCTACAACTCCAATGGCCACCACCGCACAAAAAAAGAAGACGAGACATGCAACGAAGAGTGTGCGGCCTCCCCTAGAAGCCTCCATCCTTCTCTCTCCCTCAGGCAGATCGAAGAAGATGGCTCCGGCTGACGTGGCGCGTGACGTGGAGCAATAAACTGCGGACAGTCGACACTATTCAGATTATTCGAGCCATTTCTTTTTGCTTTTTTTTTCTTCAGCCGCAGGAGGTGTGTGGCGATCACAGCTTGGCCTTGCCGCCAAGGGTGGCGCCCAGCTCGAAGGGGTGCTCCTGGGGCTTGCGTGTAGCCTGGCCAGTTGTGGTCGTCAGCAGAGTAAAAGATGGTCACAATGGGACATTTTGGTGGGAGGTGTGATGTACCGCTGTGTCGATCATGATGTTGACGATGGTGGGGCACTTCTGGGCCAGGGCGTCCCGCATGGCCGGCTCGATCTCCTCGGGTTTGGTCACATAGTAGCCCTTTCCGCCGAAAGCTTCGATCAGCTTCTCATAGCGTGCTGCTCACAACCGAAGGAATGAGTCTCTTGTCTCTTCTCCAGAGGACGGCTGTGGTGATAAAAGACGTACCCTGGGGAGTGTAGACAAAGAACGGTACGTTGGGCTTCTCAAAGCCGGACAGATCCTCGACGCCCATGCTGATGCCATTGTTGTTGATGATGACCGTACAGACATTGAGGCCATACCTGCACATGGTCTGTATTTTTCCGTGCATGCCGCACAGATTAGTTCATTTGGCAGATGGAACGATTGGGGGAGGGGGCTGTTACCTCGATCTCCATGCCCGAGAAACCAAAGGCAGAGTCGCCTTCGATGGCTACCACCTTCTTCCCAGGGTGGACGACCTGGGCGGCGATGGCAAAGCCCATGCCAACGCCCATCGTGCCCCACTACAGAACGTAAAGCGGATGTGAGATGATATGCTCCGCAAAGTAGATCAAGTTATCAGTGTACACACCGTGCCGGCGTCAAGGCGATGACGAGGCAATCTGTTGTCAAAGATCGTACGACCGATGTCCATCGTGTTGGCGCCCTGATGGTAGTTGCGGGCACAGCGTCAATAAAAGGCAGCGAACCCATGGAGAACCGGACCAGCATATACCTCGGAGACGATGATGGCATCGTGGGGGAGAGTGTCGTGCACTCCCTTGAGAGCCCTATAATAGGACAGTGGCATCCGTTCATCAGCACACAGCTTGGCGTTGACGGCCTTGTTCTTCGCCACCTTGTCATTCAGAGCGTTCCACCAAGGGCTCGCCTTCGGGAACTGGAAGGGGCTCTGCTCATGCGTTGCGTTCACGTATGCGGGATCGAATATGAGCGGAATAGCCCTAACATCCGCGTTTGCGTGAGGCTGCGGCTGCTATGTACCTTGGCGAGGAGATCGTTGAGCTGAGTCAGGACGGCCTTGATATCGCCAGCAAGGGCAACCTCGGCGCGAACAGAATTGTTCAGCTCTTCGGGCGCGATCTCCACCTGAGAAAGAGGCCTGTCAGCCACGGAAAGATTCGAGGCGTTCGCATAGAGCAGGCCACCGCACGTGAATGAACTTGACGTCCTTGTTGTAGCGGGGAGTCTGGCCAAAGTGCAGAATCCAGTTCAGCCTGGCGCCTGCGGGAAGACGCACATTCTGGGCTGATCAGACGAAGCTCGGTCGAACGTGAACCGCGTAGAAGTGGAAGGTTACCGAGGAGGAGGATGACGTCAGCAGACTGCAGCGCGAGGTTGCGTGCGGCCGCAACGGACTGCGAGTGCTCATCGGACAGCACTCCCTTGCCCATCGGCGTGGGAAGGAACGGAAGGCCGGTCTTTTCGCTATTGTCCAAACAGAGAACTTGGTCAATGCGGCGCCAATCTTGCCTCACCACAACAACAACGGTTGGCTTGAACGTACACAAAATGAGTGGCTTCCGCCTCAGCACGAGCGTAGGCAGTGCCCTGGTAGCAGAGGATACAAAAAAACCCTGTGAGTGCCGAATGCACGAAGCAGTGAAGCAAGAGCCGGGCACAGGCCGATTGGTACCTTTCCCACAATGACGAGCGGGTTCTTGGCAGTCTTGAGGAGCTCCAGAGCCGCACGGACGGACTTGGGGTCGGCGAAGGTCAGCGGAGGAGGCGGGACGGGACGCGGCAGCACCAGCTTGGACTCGTCCATCAAATCGTAGATCACCTCGGCCTGTGGGTGAATGGGCGGTCAGTAGACGTATGAAGAAGAAGAAAGATGGCAACAAGGGCGTGGGGGGGGTACAGGCAGCTCAACATAGGTCGGCCCGGGCCTGCCATACATAGCCACACGGATAGCCTACGCGACGTTCGAAGAAGCGGCTGTTAAGGCACGGAGGAGCAATGAGGAAAGTTGCCAGGGCTTCACCTTTTCGATGTAGAAGGGCACACGAGCAAGGGATTCGGCCCTGCAGGCCATCTTGACGTAGGGCCTCACGGTTTCGATTTGCGGCGCTTCCTGGAGAAGTGCGAGAGTGGAGCTGATCAGCAAAATCGTGTATGACCGATCGATGCAAGACCAAAAGCGAGGAGGCCAACCTGGAATCCGCCCATTTCGCTGTGGTCTGTCGAGGTGGCGCCACCGATGAGGACCATCGGCCAACAGTTGGCCCATGCATTGCCCAAGCCGGCCAGCGCGTGCACCACGCCCGGACCCGACACGGCCAAACACACAGCGGGACGTCCCGTCATGTAGCCCGCAGCGCCCGCTGTTCGTCACAAGATATCACACCAATGAGATAACTTCCCGAAAGCCCGCTGCCCGTGTCGCACGTGCTTCACGATATCACGTTCTTTGAAGCTCATGTGGCGTGCCACCTCACGCGTACCAGG
This sequence comes from Acanthamoeba castellanii str. Neff, assembly GCF_000313135.1. NCBI lineage: Eukaryota > Discosea > Longamoebia > Acanthamoebidae > Acanthamoeba > Acanthamoeba castellanii. Next base: position 241,601 of record NW_004457466.1, read on the forward strand.
GGGTAATTTGGTGGATATTATTTTATGTCACAAGGGCGTGGTGGGTGGGGAGGGTACCAGCATAGCTGGCGGCTTGCTCATTGCGGAAGGACCAGAAGTGAATGCCCTCGGCTTGTGCCATCATGGCGATGTTGGTCACCGGCCGCCCAACAACACCAAACTGGTATTTAAAAAGAGGTTTGTGGTTGAGTGCTTTGGGTTCACAAGTGCGCGAGTGTCTCGCAGGGTGCGCACCACATCGGTGACCTCGAGTGCCTTCAACGTGCGCGCGACCACTGCTGCTCCTTCCATCTTGTTGTGGTGTGCTCTTGTAGCGGCGATTTTGTAAGTTGTGGTTTCGTTCTCTGCTTTTTCGTTTTTGTTTTTTGTATTTTCTCTTGAATTTTCTTTTTCTTTTATGAGTTGGCCAACGAATTTTGGTGAGCTTTCTTGTTCGGTTTCCTTTGTCTTGGCGGTTGGGCAAAGATCGAACGCAACGAGGCACTCGCGATACAAGATCAACAAGAGAGCCACGTCATGTTGGGAGATGGAGATGGAGCCGGGCAGGGCAACTCCAATCAGGCACTACCTGCAATATTGGGCGAGGAATCCAACCAATCTCTGAGGGAGAGCACCGATGTTGAAGAGGAGATCGAAGGAGGAGGATTGAACGAGAACGGAAGCTTCGATGATCAAGAGGACGATGAGGTGTTGGAATTCGATGTCCAGCGCAAGAGTCTGCCCAATTTCATGGGCGAGTCGATCGCCAATCCCTACAGCCTTCTCATCAATCAGACGTTGGGCCGCCTTACCATCGTCAAGAAGGCCAAATGGAATCGCCGGTATGACGTCAAGCTCATCGAGAAAGTTGAACTGGCCTGCGAGAATGCACGATTGCTCCACATCGAATGGAAGAAAGACCTGGTGGCCCAAGATCTGTCGCCCCAGTCCCGTGTCCCCATCCACAAGAGACACTCCTACATCTTCGCCTCAGCTCACGGTTCGTAGTTGTTTTATTTTATTATTATTATTGATTAATACATTCCAATAATACAACCTGACCGTGTGTGGCGTGTGCAGAGCGCCAGCAGTTCTACGAAGCGACCTTGCATGCCATGTTCAAGCGCGGCAGCCTTTCTGTCCCTCCGTTGGATATCACCGAAGACGTACGCATTCCTCTTGCAATTTGCATGCACACGGACCGTGTGTTGCCGTGCTGCGACTGAACAGCATGCAACGCCAACAGAAGACACTGTACCACGAGAAGTGTCCATCTTCATCGGAACCTGGAACATGGGTGCGCATTGCCTGCACCCCGTCACCTCTCGCTCGCCCGAGAGACTCTCGTGGTAATCCTCTTTCGCACGCGTGACTCTTCACTGTAGGCTTGGCACCACCGCCGGCCTCGCTGGACGCGTGGGTGCCTAAGGACAAGTACGACATCTACTTCATCGGATTCCAGGAGTCCGGTTGGACCTCTGGCGCCAAGATACCGCAGACGCAAATCCTGTCCTACATGTGGGACACTCGTACGGCCCCCCATACCTACTTAATGTTTGCTGTCGATGCTGAGCGCTGCCCACTACCTGTACGACCCAACAGAGGAGCAGGAGGTGCTGTTTGGTGGACTGCAAAAGCTTCTCGGACCTGGCTACGTGCGATACGCTCAGCGAAGGTACTGCTCTTGCTATAGGGCCACCCCTCTGATAGGTGGATGACTTACCAATGAGTGCGCGCCTGCAGCTTGTGGCAGATGCGATATGTGCTGTTCGTACGCGCGGAGCACGTATCCAGCATATCAAACCTCCAGGTACCCTTCGCGTGCCACATGCACACATACACACGCGCGCACGAGTGAGGCTAACGAACGAATACGGGAACAGGGCAACATGTTCACCACGGGCGTGGGCGGAATAGTAGGTGACAAGGGCGCACTGGGGATCAGCCTTCAGTTCAACCACACCAGCATCTGCTTCGTACCCAGCCTTTCTTCTCTCGCACGCCTTATACCCCCTTTACTCATTTTTTTTTTTTTTTGCTCCTCTCTATCCTTGTCCCACAGCTCACGTGCCACTTGGCACCCCACGAAGGGGGCTGGCTAACTCGCAACGCCCACGTCCAAGCTATCGCCCACGGCCTCCAACTCGGAACGCAGGTGCGTAGCCTGTGCTCGCCTCATAATTTGTCGAATGAAGCCTTACATTGGCTCGATTGCTCACGCCGCCGCAGGAGATTCCTTGCGATCTGACGAATCGCTTCGATTACATGTTCTGGAGCGGTGATCTCAACTACCGCATCTCCCTACCACGGTACGCTCCGTCCGTTCTCGTCTACTCCCCCGCAACCACTTACGTGGCCCACGACCCGGACCGGGGGTCGCGTATATATTTACAGGGACAAGGTGCTGGAGCTGATCGAGAAGGAGGACTGGGAGGCGCTCAAGAAGCACGACCAGCTGCTCAACGAAAAGGTCAAGGGCAATTGCTTCGTGGGTTTCCATGAGGGCGACCTTAACTTCCGCCCCACGTATCGCTACAACCGGGGCGATCGCACATACAGCACGCAGAAGATGCGCACCCCGTCTTGGACCGATAGGTGCGGTGCTCTTCTCGCACGCACTACGCGACCCTGATCCATTGTGCTGATTGATGTCATCTGGTTGCACGGCGCAGGGTGCTGTGGAAAAGTCTGCCGGGGCTCAAGGCCAAGCTCACTGCGTATGGCTGCAGCGATGAGATCACCACCAGGTGCCGTGAAATGCCCAACCGCCGGCTGTTTGCTTTTTTATTGACATGTTCGGGGCACATGCAGCGATCACTCGCCAGTCTACGCCGCATTCGAGGTGGACACGCTGCGACTCATACCCACTCAGCCTATCCCGCGCGAGATCCCCCTCAAGTACACCATCGTCATCACCGACTTGTGGGCCAAGGTCACTCTCCTCCCCTCTCTTCCCTTCTCGTTCTACTTGCGCACGTGCCGGTGGTGAATGATGAGCTCACACGGGGCGTTGGCTGACGACAGGGCCTGATTCACAAGTTTGAGGTCAAAAAAATCGAGGACGACATGAAGCGACGAGAAGAGGAGCGCAAAAAGCGGCTTCACAAGATGGCCGAACAGGTACGGACCAGCCGCGCTATCTACTGATCTGTCGTATCCTACTCCTCACCGCAACGGCCCACCCGCCACGTGGTAGGCCAAGCAACCGGCATCAGCGGCGGAGGGGGGCATGCTGGGCCAGGTGGGCAACTGGTGGTCGTCCTGGTGGGGCGCCAAGCCGGGTGCCGCCTCGACCCAGCCGGCCCAAAGACCTCCTGAGGGCAACCCACCGCCGCCCGCTGGGGAGAGCGGTGACGGAGCGCAAGTGGAGGTGCCGGCGGACCCCGAAAGCGAGAGCCGCAACGGGCCGGGCGGAGACCCGATCCCGGACAGCAACGACACGAGAGGGGAGGGGACGGAGAGTGAAGCGAGCAAACCCGTGGTGGAGGAGAAGGAGGCGAACGGCGAAGAGGCCCCGGAGAGCAGCGACCCGTCCACCGCAGACGGCCAACACACAGAGACGAAGGAGGCGGAGCCTTGCAGACGTGAGGAAGAGAAGGAAGAAGAGGAGAAAGAGGACCGGGAGAGCGAAGAACAAACCGCCGAGTATGAGGGCAACGGCAAGGAGACCGCTTCGGCCGACACCGAGGAGGTGGAGGAGGGTCTCGTGAGCCGGGACGTGTTCTTGGGTCCCGCCGTGTACATGCGGGTACTCGCCACCGAGCCCGCATTGATGCGCAGCTTTTGTGTCCTTAAAGTGTTGTTTGTGCTAACAACCAGTTTTCGTGCTGCGCAGGAGGAGGAGGTGCCGATCGCACCTTACATCTGCTTCGCTGGCGCGTCTCTCGACGGTCTGAAGCGGACGCCTGCTGTTGGCTACGTACGCCCCCGTGCGCACTCGTACCTGGCACGGTCATTGACCTTTTACTGATTGCGGTCGGCCGGAACATAGACGCGCAACCCTGTGTGGCGAGACGGGGAGGTGCCCAGGCTGCGGTCCTTCATCAACAGCAAGGAGTGGCTGAGTCTGCAGTACATAACTCTCGTGGTGCGCGATGAATCGTTTTGGAGCGGCTCCTACGACGACATGGGTACCCTCCCCTTTCTCGCCGCGTTGCGTTGTAGCGTCTCCTAATTGGACCACCACGTGCAGGCCAAGCGGTGATTCCGTTGCGTGAGGCGTGCGGAGAGCGCCCGGTGCCGTTCTCCATGCCGCTGCTCTACGAGGGCAAGCCGCAGGGCGTGGTGAGCGGCAAGATCCACGTCGTGATCGACGGCATGCAGGTCTCTTCGGCCCAGATCTCGCCGCGCTACCTCTCTGCTGCCTCGCCCACCAACGGCAACTCACCTCTCTCGGGCGGTGCCTCGCCGCCCGGCACGGTGTCATCGCGCACTCTGCCATTCACTTCGTCGGTGCCCTTCGCCAGCTCGTCGCCCTCGTCACCATCTTCATCACTGATGATCCAGCGAGCCCACACGGTCACCCCCAACACATCATCTGCCTCCATCCCTATCTCGATGTCGGTCCCCGTCGGCGGCGGCGCTGCCTCTGCGGCGGGGTCAATCTCGCCGTCTTTCCTCCCCTTCCCTTCGCCGCCGTCGACGTCGTCGTCTCCTGCCGACCTCCCGTCGCACTTGCCGATGGCTCGAAAGCGGTCCTCGTCAAATCCCCTGTCGGTGGCTCGAGCGAAGTCCACCTTCCACATCACCGACCTTGTGGGCTCGCCAGCGACGACAAAGGAACCAAGCGAATAAATGTTGGTCTTTAGATCTGCAGTTTTACGATGACACAAAACTGGCAGCGGCGAGTGCGACCTTGCTCCGTTCTCGTTTGAATGGAATCCAGTGATACGATCACCTGATTTAAAAAACCCCAATCAAATGACGGAAGAATTGCTGGTTGATAGACGAGAAAGATCTGATGCGCAATGCTGTGCACATCCGATATGTTCATTTATCTAAATCCTTACAACGCTTCCGCCGCTGCTATCCTCACGCCCTCTCGAGTGGCTCGATAAGAATCACGCTGTTCCCTCGGATCACCACCATGCCGAGCTCGTTCTTCTCGGTGCTCGAGACCTCCTCCACGGTGTCCTCCAGGACCAGATTCATAAATTGGTCGAAGCCGCGAAGAATGCCCGACACTCGTCGATTCGCGTTGAGCCTGATGGCAAGCTTCTTGTCCATGTAGCGCCTCAGATCGGGACCGACAGCCTTGCTCATTGTTGATGTTGTGGGGCGATCGAAATTCTAATGATCACTGCGGCCGCAGAGAGAAAAAGTAAGGAAAAAGCCGCATTCCAGGCCACACATTCTGACATTTAATATCGTTTGGATAATATTCGAATTACAAATTCCTAGCAATATTTGGCCACGACCCAACAGAAAGGAAGGAGCCACCACTCCCACCTGCCACACTCAACAAACCCACTGCGTTCAGCGCCCAACGGCTCTGTCTCTTCGTGCTTCGCGCCTCTTCTTCGACTAACGGCTGTTCGCACCACGACAAAAGCGCGGGAATAGTTTTGGCGGGAGGCAGAGGACAAACGAAGGAAAAGCAGCCCCAACGCCTTGTCGCAGTCAAAAACTCCCACACCCCCCACACAAGAAACAAGATGCTGGAAGCTAAGCTCAACCAGGCTGGTCTGCTGAAGAAGATCCTCGAGGCCGTCAAGGATCTGGTCACCGATGCCAACTTCGACTGCTCCCCCTCCGGAATCGCCCTCCAGGCGATGGATTCGAGCCACGTCTCGCTCGTTTCGCTGATGCTCAACGCCGAGGGCTTCGAGCACTACCGCTGCGACAGAGGCCTCCAGCTGGGTATCAACCTCGGCTCCATGTCCAAGATCTTGAAGTGCGCCGGCAACGATGACGCCGTCACGCTCAAGTCGGAGGACGCCGGAAGCGTTGTCTCCTTCACCTTCGAGAGCCAGAGTACGTGCTTCAGCGCCGCTTTGCTCCCCCGCCCATTTGTTCGTGCCTTACCCCTTGTGTATTGCTTCTTCTTCCTCACAGAGCAGGACAAGGTCTCCGAGTTCGATCTCAAGCTTCTCGAGATTGAGTCCGACATTCTGGGCATTCCCGACACTGAGTATGCGGCCACCGTGAAGATGCCCGCCGCTGAGTTCCAGAGGATCTGCCGCGATTTGACCATTCTTGGCGACACTGGTACGCGCATGTCCTTTGGGATGGGCCGAGCGTACGGTGGTTTGCTCATTTTTCCTTCTTCCTCAGTCATCATCTCCGCCGGCAAGGATGGCGTCAAGTTCTCCGTCTCCGGAGACATGGGCAGCGGCAACATCAACATCAAGCCCACGTCGGCCGCTGATGCCAAGGAGGATGAGCAGACCGTCATCAACCTCGACGAGCCGGTCACGCTGACCTTCGCTCTTCGCTACCTCAACCTCTTCACCAAGGCCACCTCCCTCTCGGGTTCCGTGACGCTCAGCCTCTCGAAGGACGTGCCCCTCGTGGTCGAGTACCCCATCAAGAGCTCCAACGACGAGGAGATGGGTCACCTCAAGTTCTACCTGGCCCCCAAGATCGAGGAGGACAGCTAAACAACAACAAACGCGCCAAAAGCGAGACGAGACGGAGCCAGCAGCAAAAGAGTTTTGACCAGCAAACGAATAAGCTTTCAAGGAGGACAAGTGATTGTTCTCCTTTGTACGTAACACACATCATTCACATTAAATGCCTTTCATTCGATTTTACTCTTCCTCGTCCACGTTACACCCGATCTTTCTTGTTCGTCTGGCGTGGATCCACAGGCTTGACGTAGCCAATGCGCTCGGCGACCGTCGGCGATCTTTCCGGCGCCGAAACCTGGGGGGCGTCTTCCTCCTCCTCTTCCTGTTGTCGTTGTGCCTGCTTGAAATCTTCGAGATCTTCTGGGCCAAGCTCGATCTTGTTCGGCTTAGGGCGCAGCATCTTGTGGTGTACGCGTGTTGTTGTCTTTTCGCGCCTTTTCTCCCCCGAGTTGCCTGCCTTTCAAATTGGGCCGGGTCACTGCTCGGCCGCGTGTAGAAGGTCATTTCACGTTCGCCGCTACGCACCGAACACACCAACAACATGGTGCGCAGCTTTCCTTCACGTACGCTTTCGAGCTCTTGGCTGACCGACTATGTCCACGCACAGAGTACCGTGAAGCTCGCAACAGAGACCCCGACCGAGGTGCAGTCCCTGGTACGTCTTTCCCCGCCACCTTGTACTACGCTCGTCGAAGGCTGAAGCTCTATTTTCCTCAGAGTCTGATGCGAAACCTACTGCGCGTACGTAGCTCCCGTCTTACTACTAACTACTCACTTGACCACTCACCGCCTTTCGCGTAGACTGCAATCAGTAGCATCAGCTACCTCCGGTATGTACCCACCTCCACGCCTTTGCTTTCGGAGTCACTCACGCGCGCGCTACTTTCCTCGGCAGCCATCTCTTTCCTGAAGGTACGAAGGAAGCCGCACAAAGTACAACCCCCTCCTGCTCACTTTCTTCGGGTTCCGTGGCAGACTGCTTCGCCGACAAAAGCTTGGCCGGCATCCACATCAAGAGCCTCCTGCCCCAAAACGGAGAGGTACGTTTGTTCGACATTCACGCAAACGTAAGTAGAAGGAGATTAACGCGAGCTTCACTCGTCAGGCAGCGACTCTGTGCAAATGGTACGTCATCACAACGCGTTAACGCGTCGTACCTTGTTGCTCACACTCTAGCGATTCTCCGTCGATGGTGCTTGTTGCAGGCTCGAAGGTACGACATCTTTCTGGTGAAAATATGAGGGAGCAAGCGTTGACCTTTCCTACTACTTCAGAGGGCGTATTTGAGGCACTCTCCCGCAAGTACCTGCGGTAAGTACACCCGATCCTGTTCCCAATCAGTACCTACTGATTCGCTTCGTTCTTCGCTGTAGGGCATTGGTACGTACAATGCGCCGCGCCTTGTCTGGTCCGCTGTAGCTGACCTAACCTCTGCTCGGCATATGGCTCTGAACGAAGATCTTCGGCATCTACCTCGTACTGCTCCTACTCGATGTAACCCGCAACCCGTACAGACTGTAACACTTTGTTTTCCCAGGATCCGGAGAAGGAGAACACTCTCATCGAGTGCTACAACTGTGCGCCCACTTCGTTCAATCTTGGCATGATGCGTAGCTCGACTAACACTAAATACTGCGCTTCCAGTCCGGTTCGTGTATCAGAACGAGGACATCGTCATGAAGCTCAGCCAAACCGAAGGTGGGGCCAAGAAGAATAAGCTTGACATCCGATCCAACAAGTACAGCAAAGACGAAATCAAACGCGCAGTACGTTCGGACTCTTGCACATTGTGAATAATGATAGAACCCATGCTTACTCAATAATATTCTATGTCCAGACTGTAGCTTGTCTTCGCAACTTGGTACGATCGCATTAAGGTCATGCATGCGCTCCCGTTGTTGGTCTCACCTCCGATCGCTTTCAGGTCCAGCTGTCGCAAACGCTCAAGCCCTTGCCAGCAACCGAGCGTTACCTCCAGATGAAGTACGCATTCTCACATACCCGATCAACGTTGTAGAAAACCCACCAGCTCTACCGGTACTTGCAGGATCCTCTACTACGACAAGGTCACCCCGGTCGAGTACGAGCCGAAGTACTTCAAGCAAGCGACTTGGGAAGAACCCTTCGTCTTCGATTCGTCGCCAGGTAAAGTCTTTACGTCCCGTGGCGTCGTTGCGTGTCATTACTCAGGCCATGCCCTTTACAGTCAAGATCAAGGTGGGCGAGATTGCTACGCCCTATCACACCCTTTCGATGAGGCTGAGAACGGTACTTTTTTTAAGTCGCTAATCTGATCAGAACAAGCCTCACCACAACACGCACCAGACCGTCGATCTGTTCGAAGATGACGGGGAAGGTGAGCGCACCATGCCGGCGGAGAAAACTGGCGCAAAGTACAACGTCGAAATGAGCTCCTCGGATGAAGAGGAAGGTGCGCACGAGCAAGATCATGATCTACACCCACTATTGCTTAATCCTTCTTCACGCTGCAGAAGACTCCTCCGATCCTGATTGCGAGGAGGAAGAGAAGCCTGATGAGGATGAGCAGTATGCGGCCGTCAAAGCGGCAGTCGAGGCTGCCGGTGTTTGCAAACTGTCCTTCATCAAGACCCAGTTCCCGAAACTGGCCGACCAAGCGATCAACCGTACGATCATCGCTCACAGGCCAGCAGACAGATATATTGACCCGCCTCTCTCTACTCACCGAATCACAGGCTTCTTGGTTCGGATGGTCCAGGACAAGGTTCTCCAACTGCAGGACGGGGAGTACAAGATCTTTGCCCAGCCCCCGCCCGCCCGCTCTCCAGTGCTCGTTGGTTCACCCGCTCCGTCAAGCTCGCCTACGCCGCGTTCTCCCTCGCCTTCCTCCACGGCTATTCCAGAGGAGATCTACAAAGCGTACCACCACCTCTCCTTTCCACGCGTGATGATCTCATCCTAATAGGCACCTATCGCCTCTTCTCTTTCCATCTCCGCAGAGCCCTCAAGGCGCTGTCCAGCGAGGATTTCATGACCGCTCAGAAGTTGCGCTCGCTGGTACCTAAAGCCTTCGTCCGCAGAGAATGCACTGCACTAACCGCCCTCTTCTTTCTCCCCACGCTACTAGTTGGGCCTAAGCAAAGTCAGCACGAATGTGGCCAGGGTACTCTCACCTTTGTTTGCCCTCTCTCTCTTGCACTTACCCGCTTCGATCGCAATCGCCGTGGCACGCCACCAGGACATCCTGCGCAGACTGCAGGACGAGGGGTTCATCAGCCGCACGATCAGTGGCAATAAGGGTACACGCGCATGGGCCTTGCGGGCGTGAGAAGTCCTCCTCACACCGGTTGGGGGTTCACCTCCGGTGTGACTTGCAGGGCGCAGGGTGGTGCGGCACCAGGCCACCGACTCTGCTGGCGAGAAGCCTGCCGGACCTGCGAGCCCGCGAGTCAAGGTACCCTAAGCTTTACCGCCTTCGTTTTTCATTCTTTCCCCTCCGGCCTCGGATCTTCGCTCTTTCGCAGCTTCGCCGCTCGGCGCCTGCATGTTCCAACCTGTTGCCCGCAGCAGAGACGCGAGCAACCGGCGGCAAAGAGGAAGCACTCCCTGCTCTCGCGCAGGCTCAAGAACCTGGAGCTGGCGCACTCGCAGGACAGCGAAGCCGACACGGTCAAGTGCAGCCGCACCGCCGAGCCCCTCGTCCAAAAGCGCCGGAAGCTTGCCAAGGAGGAGTAAGCGCACCGCGTGCCCGCTGTTGCTGACGTCAGCAGGCCTAGCTGTTTCTCCAGCTTTTTCTTTCTTTTTTCTTTGGCATTTAATTTTCACAGCCTTTTCTTCTCCCTGCGCCCATTTTTCTTGCTGTGGGGTGCATTGGGCAGGGCAAAAGAGAGATGAGCAGCATCACACCCGAATTGGTGGAGGAAATCGCGCCCAAGGTCTCCAAGGCATTGGACTTGAGCAATGTGAACACAACGCTGACTCAGCAGATTGCAACACTCGCTTTGGCACATCAAGATTTCGATAGATTTCGGGATGAATGCAACAAGCGCTTCCCAGTCAAGCAGGCCATCGCCCTGAAGGAGGTGCATCAGAAAGTTCTGGCAAGTAAGCGCCCAGGGGCGGCCGTTGCCAGCTTTGCCGAGTTCTCGGACAAGGCAGAGAAGCTCGAGGCATCACAAGCCGTCACCGGTGGTCTACAGAGGAAGGAAATGGGCGAGGTACGCAACCATCTATCACTCGATTAATTACACATTCATTTTCTTCGTTCTTACCCCTCCCTTTGAATGCACGCACAAAGGAGCGCCCAACGTTCAAGAAGCCCGACACCAAGGGATCGCTGCTCGGCCTCGACCGGCTGGCAGCGGTGAAGAGGCAGGAACGCGAAGAGAGGGAGAAGAAGGAGAGGGAGCAAGCTGCCAAGCGGCCTCGCCTCGCCGAGGACGAAGACGACTTCGCCAAGCCCACAGCCGGCGACATGCGACGACGCAACTACCGAGACAAGGGGTCGGGTGCCGACACGCCCTCCCACCCCGGTGGCGTCGATCAGGCCGCGCTCAACCGCATCGCCGACCGCGACCGACGAGCGCGGGACAGCCGAAGCGGCGGCGGGCGCTGGGACTCGCGCGAGCCGGTGAGGAGAGACGGCGGCGGGAGGGACTACGATCGAGACAGAGGGCGCGACCGAGGAGGCCGAGGCAGCAGCAGGGAGTGGGACGAACAGGAGAGGGAGAGGCGAGAGCAGGAGGCACGACTCGAGGAGGAGTGGGAGAATCGGCCGAGGCGCGGTCCTCGCGTGCCCGTGGCGGAGACGCCTCGCGGGTACGACCGCGGCGACTCGTCGACAACCGGATACGGCCGCACGCCGAGCCGCACACCCAGCCGCACCCCGGCGCGCACCCCCGCGCACGGCGGCGCCACGCCTCGGCGTCCAGTGCGCTCGACCCCGCGAAGGTAAGTGTTCTCGGCTTCCCTTACGCGCCTTGCAACAATCACTGACCACGCGCACACACGCACACCGCACGCACGCAATGCGCAGAGAGGCGATTGGGGCCGAGGAGTACGAGGGTTATGAGAGGGAGTACGAACGAGAGCTGTACGGCGAAGAGGCGGCGGACGACGACAAGAGCTACTTCATGGGCGACGAGGAGAAGTTCAAGAAGATGGAGGAGGAGATCGCGCGCAAGCAGGTGGAGCAGCTGAAGAAGAAGTACAACGAGAAGCACGAGGACGCCCGACGGTGGGAGGAGACGCAGCTGCTCATCTCCGGCGTGGTGATGCAGCGCTCGGTCGAGACCGAGTTCGAGGAGGACGAGGAGAAGCGGGTGTCGCTGCTCGTGCACGACATCAAGCCGCCCTTCCTCGATGGCCGCGTGGCGCACACCACGCAGCAGACCATGGTATCGGCCGTGCGGGATCCCACCTCCGATCTGGCCGTGCTCGCGCGCAAGGGCTCGCAGGTGGTGCGCGAGCAGCGCGAACTGCGGGACCGCATGAAGGGCCAGGACAAGCACTGGGACATCCACGGGAAGCGGATCGCGTCGGCCATGGGCGTCAAGACCACGTCGTCGGAGGAGGGAGAAGCGCAGGCAACGCGCGAGGACGGCGAGGTCGACTACAGGGCCTCGAGCCGGTTCGCCGACCACATGCAGGAGAAGTCCCAGGCCGTCTCCGCCTTTGCCATGTCCAAGACCATCAAGCAGCAGCGCGAATACCTGCCCATCTTTCAGGTACCGGACACGCACACGCACACAACGCGGTCCTTCTCACCCCATTCATGCGTGGCAGATCCGCGAGCAACTGATGAGCGTCATCCGGGAGCACAACGTGATCGTGATCGTGGGAGAGACGGGTTCGGGCAAGACGACGCAGCTCACGCAATACCTCCACGAAGATGGCTTCACCAAGTGGGGCCGCATCGGGTGCACGCAGCCGCGTCGTGTGGCCGCCATGTCCGTTGCCAAGCGTGTCTCCGAGGAAATGGGCACCAAGCTGGGCGACCTGGTGGGCTACTCCATTCGATTTGAAGACTGTACCTCTGACAAGACAGGTACACTACCACCGCCACCGCCACACTCACATTTCACTTGCGTGGTTAGCTACGAAGGCTTGTCGGTGCTAACGCTCGATCTACGACACAGTGATCAAGTACATGACGGACGGTGTGCTCCTGCGAGAGTCCCTGCACGCCGGCGATCTGGACGAGTACTCGGCCGTGGTGATGGACGAAGCGCACGAGCGTTCCCTTCACACGGACGTGCTCTTCGGCATTCTCAAGAAGGTGGTGGCCGCGCGCCGCGACTTCAAGCTCATCGTCACCTCCGCCACTCTCGTACGTCTCCGCTCACACAGCGCCTCCGCTTCCACCGCCGAAGCCTCGCGTGCTTCGTGGACCGACACTCACCGCGTGGCGCTTGTGTGTTTTTTGTCGCGTACAGGACGCCGAGAAGTTTTCGCAGTATTTCGGCAACGTGCCCGTGTTCCACATTCCAGGCCGTACTTTCCCTGTCGACGTGATGGTACGTCGCTTACGTCGACCGCCGCCATCGTGCGCAATGCAACGTTGTCGTGCTGGACTCGCGCTAACATATGTTTTAAACGGGTCTGTGCAGTGGGCCAAGACACCGGTCGATGACTATGTGGAGGGCGCAGTGAAGCAGGCGATTACGATTCACCTGTCGCACCCGCCCGGTGATATTCTCATCTTCATGACGGGTCAGGAGGACATCGAAGTCACCTGCACCCTCATGGCCGAGCGGCTCAAGCAGATCGGCGACGAGGTGCCGCCGATCGCCATCCTCCCGATCTACTCGCAGCTGCCCGCCGACCTGCAGGCCAAGATCTTCCAGCGAACGGACAGCGGGGAGCGCAAGTGCATCGTGGCCACCAACATCGCCGAGACGTCGCTGACGGTGGACGGCATCATCTACGTGATCGACACGGGCTACTGCAAGCTCAAGATGTACAACCCGCGCATCGCCATGGACGCCCTGCAGATCACGCCCATCTCGCGGGCCAACGCCAACCAGCGCGCCGGCCGCGCCGGGCGTACGGGTCCGGGCCACTGCTGGCGGCTGTACACGGAGAACGCCTACTGGCACGAGATGCTCGACAGCACGATCCCCGAGATCCAGCGCACCAACCTGGGCAACGTGGTGCTGCTGCTCAAGTCGCTCGGCATCGACAACCTGCTGCAGTTCAACTTCATGGACGCCCCGCCGCAGGACAACATCATCAACTCGCTCTACGGCCTGTGGGTGCTGGGCTGCCTGGACAACACGGGCGGGCTCACCCCGCTCGGGCGCAAGATGGTCGAGTTCCCGCTCGACCCGCCCCTCTCCAAGATGCTCATCATGGGCGAGCAGGAGGGCTGCTCGGCCGAGATCCTGACCATCGTGTCGATGCTGTCGGTGCCCAACGTGTTCTTCCGGCCCAAGGGGCGCGAGGAGGAGGCCGACCGCAAGCGGGAGCACTTCTCGGTGGTGGAGTCGGACCACCTGACGCTCCTGCACGTCTACCAGCAGTGGAAGCACAACCACTACTCGGGCCAGTGGTGCACGGAGCACTACGTCCACGTCAAGGCCATGCGCAAGGTGCGCGAGATCCGCACGCAGCTGCTCGACATCATGAAGCAGCAGAAGATGGAGTACGTCTCGTGCGGCACCGAGTGGGACATCGTGCGCAAGGTCATCTGCAGCGCCTACTTCGGCAACGCCGCCAAGCTCAAGGGCATCGGCCAGTACGTCAACCTCCGCAACGGCATGCCCTGCCACCTCCACCCGTCGTCGGCCCTCTTCGGCTCCGGCACGACGCCCGACTATATCGTCTACCACGAGCTCGTCATGACCACGAAGGAGTACATGCGCGTCGTGACCGCGGTCGACCCCGAGTGGCTCGCCGAGCTCGGCCCCATGTTCTTCTCGCTCAACCTCTCCCACATGGACCGCCTCAAGAAGCGACAGCGCGAGAAGGAGGAGAAGCAGGACATGGAGGAGGAGCTCCAGATCCGCCTCGAGCGCGAGAAGCTCGAGAAGATGAAGGAGGACCTCGAGGCCAAGCAGAAGAGCCAGAAGGCCTTCCGCCTCGCCACCCCCGGCCGCCGAGAGCCCGGCACCCCCCGCCGCACCCCCGCCCGCTTCGGCCTGTGATGTACCATCGTCGCCCCCCCCCCCGCGAAGGGCAACAACAACAGCAGCTTCTACAAGTTCCCTTTTCTGACATGTTTCCCCCCATTGCTTTTTGCACGAGCGGGCAAGACAGGCCCACCTCACTTCTTCCTCCACCTGGGCAACCCCTCCATCGCTGCCATCTTTTTCTACCGCTTGCCCACACAGTAGGCCCGCTTGATCGTGGAGAGACGACGTTGTACAGGTGGTGTTGTTGCAAAGGGAGAGCTGTCCCTCTTTTATAAACTTTGTGGTGTTTGTCTAGGCGCCTCCTCTCAGTCGCGTACCATCACAAAGTCCTCGAGGAAGCTTGTGACGGGACGCGGCAAGCTAGCGGGCGCGCACTCGCCATCGACGATGATCTGGTTTCGGTAGACGACGACGGACGACTCCTGCTTGATGACCTCCTCGACGTCGCCCTCGCCAACGTCCAGCAGCGCGTTGAAGGCGGCGAGGTTGCTGCTCTTCAGCAGCGCCACAATGTCGTGCAGGTGCTCGGTGATCACGTTGCCGGCAAGAGTGCCCACCTCGACGAGGGGCTTGCTGCTCTGGATCTCGACCTCCTTCTCCTTCGCCTTCTCGCCATCTTCATTGGTGGCCGCACCAGAGGTCGCCCTGTGCGGTGCCAAGACATGCCGAGTGAGTGTACGACACGCACCCGGCCATGGAAGAGAGGTGGAGGAGCCGTACACGTGGGAGGGGATGTGGACGGTGGCCTTGTCGCACTTGGCGTTCTTGTGGGTCTTGCCCGTCTCGAACAGCACGGCGTTGGACGACTTGGAGAGGAGCTTCTCGACGTGCATCTCCACCACCGCCTGCCTCTCGCTCGGGTCGAGCTTGAAGAACGCATTGACCACACTCTCCGCAGAGATGGGAGAGCCGTTGACGTGAAGCATCAGATAGTCGATGAACGAATGCGTGTTGACCGCGAGACTGTTGCGCGCGCACACATATGAGTCATTATCACCACACGCGTGTTAGTTGTGTGTGTGTGTGTGTGTGTGTAGAGAGAGAGAGAGAGAGAGAGAGCGTACGGCATGTGGCCCTGCTTCTTGGCGACCTGGACGATGGACTGGTCGGTGAGGTCCTCCTGGATGGAGGACGGGCCGTACTTGCGCAGGAGGACCAGCTCCAGCTCGGGCCAGATGACGGTCGACAGGTACTCCATGAAGTGGATGTACATGAGGTACTGGGCGCGGTTGACGTGCATCTGGATGAGCTCGGCGTGGGTGCAGAGCTCGAGCAGCAGCTGCTCGGTGGTCGTGAAGCGGTGGAGGGTGAGCTCCATGCCGAACGTGACCGGCGACATGATCCTGTCGTTGCCGACCGACATCACCAGGTTCTCCAGCACCAGCTGGAACCGCTGCGGCTTGTACGTGTGCGTGTGCAGCGTCCAGCCGCTCTCGTCGTGGCCCAGCCTCTGCGGCCGCCAGCCGCTGATTTCTGCACGCACGCAGAACCGACAAAAGGTCAGTGTGTGCCAGCACACAGGTCAGTGCGCGCGCTGAGTGGGGAACGAACGTTGGCCGCCGGTGGCGAAGCTCGCGGTGGGCAGCTTGTGCGAGGCAAAGAGCTGGGTGAGCTCGCCCAGCACGTTCCGGCCGGCCTTCATGCACGTGCTCGTGAGCACCACGTGCGGCAGCATCTCCAACTCCTGTCGGCGTGACACATGGACAACGACGTCGTGAGACACACACACACACACAGTAAAAGCCGGCTCGCCGAGTGAAGAGAAGAGAAAATACGAACCTCGGCCGTGGGCACTTCGTACTGGAGGCAGCCATGGAGGGGCACGGTGATGACCATGTCGTCGACCTGGACGCTGATCTGCATCTTGATGAGGTTGATGGCCTCGATGGAGTCGGCGCCGAGCGACGAGGTCTCCAGGTAGCGGATGATACGCGCCCACCACCTGTGGAGCAGCACGAAGTAGTTGGAGCACACCTCGAGCGTCATCTGGCAGTCGAGCGACCTCAACCACCTCTCCTGCAACATGCCAGCGTCGCGCCACGTCAGCAAAGCACACAACACACACACACACACACACAGGAAGGGCAGGAGGGGTACCATGTTGGTCTCCTCGGGGGCGCCGGAGCGCACGGCCCAGGAGATGGAGACGAAGTCCTTCTGGCCCTTCTGCTCCTGCTCCTTGCGCTCCTCGGCCTGGCGGGTCTCGGCGGTGACGGTCTCGGGGCCCTTGGCCTCCTCCTGCGCGGCCGACAGGTCCCGCTTGACCTCGTTGATCCGCCGCTGGAGGTCCTCGCTTCGGCCGTCGGTCAGGATCGTGATCTGCTTCCTCTCCCTGTGGGTGCCGGACTTCTGCTCGAGCAGAGTGCGCACGAGGTGGTGGTGGTGGTGGTGGTCAGTAAAGAGCCCCGGTAAAGCTGTGAATAGGGGGGAGGGGCGTACGAGGGCGTCGATGTAGGAGTTGAAGTTCTCCTGAATGACGCAGGCCATGTTGTGAATCTTGAGCGAGGCCTGCATCATCAACCTACACACACAGTGCAGTAATAAGTCACCTTGGTCAACACACACACACAACGCCACAACACCACACTCACGACAGTGCCGGCGTAGTACCTCTGTCTGGAATTGGCGGTCCACTTGTTGGTGTCGGGAACATCCATGGCGGGGGGAAGCTCGACGTCGATGTTCATGTTCTGCGCGACGAAGAATTGTTAGCACGGTCGTGCTGAGAATCTCGGGACCCCGCTGGGGTTGGTTCATTGGGAATCCATATACCTCGAAGAACAGCCGGCCGAAGGCGTATTTGAAGGGCTCCAGGGTGAGCCGGTCCTCCTCCTCGAGCAGGTTCATCGAACCTTTCTCGATGTGCACCCGGAAGTGCGTTTCCGAGGGGATTTGCTGCGCGGGGGGAGGCGTCAGCACACTTCCCACACCGCACGCCGCAAGCAGGCGCGCAACAAACAAAACAAAAACAAACAGTAGTAGGGCTGACTAACCTCCAGGTGAGAAGCATCTGCTCCCACGCTCTTGAGGTCGGCCACCGCCTTCTGGCGCAGCTCGAGCTCCGCCAGCTTGCGCGTCTTTTCCTTGTCGTCCTTGGCCGCCTTTCTCTTTTCCCACCAGCTCTTGGTCTTTTCTGGTTTTTCTTAAATTTCAAGTTGTTTGTGTTCGTGTGTCGTGTGTCGTGTTTATGTGCGTGTGTGTGTCGTGTGTCGTGTATCGTGTGTCGTGTTTGTGTGTCGTGTTTATGTGCGTGTTCTGGTTAGTGGCTGGCCAGCACGTCCCACCTCGTCACATGAAAGGTGTGTGTACCCTTGACGCGTTCGTCCTTGCCGATGTCTTTGTACAGTGAGTATTCCTGGTCCGTGCGCGTAAAGCAGCCCACAATGCCTGTGTGCGTGCGCACGACGTGAACGTTCAGTTTCATGCAACACACACACACACACACACACGCACGCACGCACGCACACGACGCGTTCGCCTGTACGCACCCTTGAGCAGCTCCATGAAGTTCTTCCACTGCTGTCCGCTGAAGGACATGTCCGCACGGGGCAGGTAAAGCTGGAAGTCGCCGCACAGGACGGCCTTCGTCTTGGAGTCACGCAACACCTTCATCTGTTGTACGTGCATGGCGTCAGCGTTGTATCGCGTGTGTCGCGCGTGTCGCGGAAGGGTACTCTGATCTGGACGGGCATGTCGCGCATGAAGGTGCAGAACTCGGGCTCGGCCTGGTCGGCGCGAGCAAAGGACACGGTGAGCGACTTGCAGTCCATGACCTTGTAGAAGAGCGTCTCCGAGCGGGTCTTGTCCTCGACGAAGGACTCCTTCAGGTCCACAGCCTTCCAGTTCGAGTCGGTCGAGTAGATGGAGATGCCGCTGCACTTGACCTTCTTGATGTAGGGCACACCACTGCATGCCGCATGACCCGGGTCAGCCCGCTGGTTCAAACAGACAGATGACATCTTCAAATCCAGTCGACATGAACGAACCGGTAGCCGTTAAACTTCATGGTCATGTCCACCTCGCCCACGTTCATCTTGATTCCATCGATCATGCGCTGCGCCCAGGCGTAGGAGGTCGTGGGCCGCTCCTTCTTCCTGTTGTGGTGGGTGGTGGGTGAGTTTGAGTGTGGGAGGAAGTGATGCGTGGTGCCGCG
The DNA here is from genome assembly GCF_000313135.1 of Acanthamoeba castellanii str. Neff. NCBI lineage: Eukaryota > Discosea > Longamoebia > Acanthamoebidae > Acanthamoeba > Acanthamoeba castellanii. Next base: position 260,413 of record NW_004457466.1, read on the forward strand.
GGAAAGCGTACGGGCCCGACTGGTCCTCGCTGGAGCCCAAGGGGATTTCCTCGCACACCAGCTCCACCCGGTCCAAGTCGAACGTGATCGGCTCGGTGGTGATGTGGTGCCAGGGAATCTGAGGAGCGTTTTTCCGTTGCAAGTGTCAGTTCATATGTCCACGGCTCACGTTAATTAACTTCGCTATTAAATTGTATTATTATTATTTACTTCTCCGCTAAACGGCAACGAACGGAACTAAATAATGACCGTCGACGACCGTCGTGCTACAAGGATAAGTAAGTGCGGGGAAGTGGGGCAAGACGTACCTTGATGAAGATCTTATCGCACAAGCACTTGGTAATCTCCAAGTTGGGTAGCACTATCGTCTCCTTGAGAAATTGTGTGTTTACCTCTGCGCGTGCCAGACACAACAAAGTAATAAAATATCGTGCGTGGTGGGTGAGCAATAAAAACAAAAAGGAAACAAGTGAAGGGTGGCCCGCACCGATGTCGGCCAGAGCAAAGGTGCCCTTCAGCATCTGCAGCTTGAAGCTCTCCTTGGAGAAGTTGTTCATGTAGTAGGTGAGGAAGCTGCTGAGCACCTTCACCAGCACCTTGTTGAACAGTGCGCTCGCTATTTCTGACATCTTGGCTGACTATTGTCGGTCTTCTGTCTCCGAATGTGTGTCTGAACAGAGAGGATGAGATTTATAATGGAGCGCAGGCCAGCAAGTGTAGATAGAGCGCGAAATGGACGTACCTGCCGCCCGATTATCTCTTTTTTTTTCGCTCTACAAATTGAATTCAATCTCTGCAGACAATGCTTGCTCTCTTGATCTGTTCGTTCTCTAAGTGATTTTGCGGCACGGCGCAGAACCAAGGCCACGGACGGGGAGTGCCTGAAGAGACTTTGTTTCGCGAGAAAAACACGTAGAAACAACGGCATGTTGGCCGGCTTGGACCGACGGGAATTTTATCTCTCTGCAACGGAGATCCCAACATTTTCTGTCGACGAAAATAAAGAAATTTATTTTCCTTTATTTTATTTTTGTGGAGTTGACAATTTTCCCCTTTTTGCGGTGGGCATTCGTTTCGATCTCGTGCGAGGAAGAAAGGACACTTTTGGGCCACAAAGAGAAAGATGCAGGGTAAGGCGAAGTGCTTGCTGTGGGGTGCCGCGTCTTTTCGTTCTTCTCTGCGTGCTGGCGCTGCGTCATCTTCCGCCGCTTGCATCTTCACAAGATCGGCGACACACAGAAGTCCGCTGCTCAGCCACAGCCTATCCCCCAGCGGCACGAAATTGATCTTTGTGGCACCCTCAACGTGTGGCACCACCAAAACCTGTTACAGCACCGCCGCAGGTTTGCTTGCAAATCACATCTCGCGCAAATTGACACTACTCTCGCATCTTCATCACCAACCAATTGACACAACGCACTTACTCACCCGAGTGTCGCGGTGGTCTGCAGGTGACAAGCAGGTTGACGGAGTGGTTGTGGGTATCTTCGAGGGCGGCGAGCTCACCCCGGCAGGCCAGGCGATCGACAAGAGCACCAGTGGTGCCCTCACCCGTCGTATCAAGCTCTCCAAGAAGGCCGCCAAAGGCACCACCCACTGCCCCCACCTTCCCGGCCCATTTTCGGGCACATTTGCTGACACCGTGCTGTGCAGGCGAGGTGGGCAGCGGAGAGGTGTTCCTCGACCTTGGCGAGGACTACCCGCGCGTTGCCGTTGTCGGACTGGGCAAGCACCCGCGCGACGTCAAGCTCACCTCCGAGCAGGAGGACTACAGGGAAGGTATGTGCGCACGTCCCTCTATCCGGGATTGTGATGTCGTTTCGATCAGTGACACTTCTTCTGCGCAGGCCAGCCCAAGCCCAGCGACGCCGTCAGGCAGGGAGCGGCTCGTGGCGCTAGGGTATATGAAACATCCTGTTGGCCAGTCGTGGCTTGGCTTCTTGAAGACTGACAACGGTTGTTGAACTTGGTGTGCATGACAGCTTCTCCGAGATGCTGGATCGAAGGTGATCGGCGTCGAGTCCTTCGGCCAGTTCACCGATCTGCCCTCCGTTCAGCGTACGCGCTTCTTCACCTTTTCTATTGGCGTTTCGCAGACGACCCTAAGTGTGGTGCCGTGTGTCTTTCCGCTTCGCAGTTGCTGCTGAAGGAGCTCTCTTGGGTCTCCACAAGTTCGATGAGCTCTTCTCGAAGAAGGACGATGAGGTACTTGCGTTGTCAATGATTCTGGTGTCCGGCTCTGGCTGACCGAGGCCTTGCTCTCTCGCCCCACAGCCCGTTGATGTTCAGCCGTGGGGAGTTGAAGCCGACAAGCAGGAGGAGTGGAACCGTGGCAAGATCATCGCCACGGCTCAGAATTTTGCTCGTGTGTACGCATTCCTCCACCTTACTGCTTTAAGAGTTGAAAGCTCAACTAAGTATTTCCCCCGCAACAGGCTCACCGACACACCGGCCAACCTGATGACTCCGACCATCTTCTCTCAGAAGGTTGAGGAGAAGTTTGCGTCGCTGCCCAACAAGGCGGATGTGAAGATCTTCGCCCACGACAAGTACGCTCGGCCACCGATTCTGGCCACTGCACACCCTGGTGGCGCGCTAACGTGTGAGTTTTTTTTTCATGTTTTGCAGGGCATGGGCTGAGGAGCAGGGCATGGGCTGCTTCCTGGGTGTGACCCGAGGCAGCGAAGAGCCACCCAAGTTCTTGGAGATCCACTACAACCCCCTTGGTGATGAAGGTGACTACTCCTACCTCCCCGCTTCGCCCCCTTAAGAGCTTGCCCTCACGTGTGGCACCTTTAGCCCAGGACGTCGCGCCTATCATCTTCGTCGGCAAGGGTGTTACCTTTGACAGGTATGTCATTTAGTCTCTGAGACGTGGATGAACAAGGCTGGCTCTCATGCGTATGTGGTGATCAGCGGCGGTATCTCGATCAAGCCCTCCGAGGGCATGGGCATGATGCGCGGGGACATGGGCGGCGCCGCAGCTGTCGTGTCCACCGTCTGGGCGCTTGCTTCGCTGCAGATCAAGACCAAGGCGATCTGTCTCACTCCCCTGTGCGGTACGCAGCTTCCTTGATGGACAACTGGCGCAACCATCGCACTGACCCTCGTCTGGTTGTGAACGTGCAGAAAACATGCCTTCCGGCACTGCCACTAAGCCTGGTGATGTGTTGCGCGCCAAGAATGGCAAGACGGTTGAGGTACGCGAACGCGAGCAAGTCATCGACGTAATGTTGTTTTAGCTTACGATCTGTGGTGTGCAATCAGGTCGATAACACCGATGCTGAGGGTCGCTTGATCTTGGCCGACGCTTTGGTCTACGCTAACTCTTTCAAGCCTGCCGCCGTCATTGATGTTGCCACGCTGACTGGGTAAGCAACCTTTCACGCGGCTTCGCCTACTGTGCAGAGCGCTGACTTTGTCTCCTTGTACAGTGCCATGGTCGTTGCTCTCGGAGCTGGCGCTACGGGTGTATTCACCACCAGCGACAAGCTTTGGCGTGAGATGGACGAAGCTGGCTGGAAGACCGACTCCAGGGTACCGCCGCTCCGAACCTCGCACTTCTGTGTGTAGAACACTACTGACCCACCCGGCCTTGTCCAGGTGTGGAGGATGCCGCTCTTCTCCTCCTACAAGAGGCAGATCAAGTCGGCGTATGCTGATCTGAAAAACGTCGGTGGTCGTCCCGCTGGCTCCAGCACTGCCGCTCTCTTCCTGAAAGGTAGTGGCTACTTCGCACAACGTTGATGGTAGCTCAGTTCATCGCTCATGTGTCTGCACCATACAGAGTTTGTCGAGACTCCTGCGTGGATGCACATGGATATCGCCGGTGTGATGCACTCTGACGATGTACGCGCCGGCTCCTCTCGTGACAATGCACTCTTACCCCGATCTGCTGACCCTTGACTTTTTTCATCAGCGCAACGCGTACACCCCCAAGGGAATGGCTGGCGAGCCCGTCCGCACGCTGGTCCAGTGGGTGAGGGACAAGGTGGAGAAGCACTAGAGCCATCCATGTTGTTGCCCAACGACAAAACAATGCACGGTCCTACAAAAAAAGCTCTGTTTTCCGCGTCACCTTGTCCTGTCGTCTTGTCCGCGCCGCACCAAACCACCAATTTTTGAGTTTAAATCGGCAAAACAGAGTTGGTCACGAGATGTGCGCCCTGTACATCAAGACCCGCGAGGACATTGATCTGTTACACGAAATCAACGGACTCTCAATCGAGCGAATCGAAGCGAGGGCAAGGCCTTTGGAGGACAGAACGCAGTACGTACCCTTCAATCTTGATTTTATTTTGTTTTTTATTTAATTGTTCGATTTAAAAAGCTGCATCGTGCGATCGCTAAACGATGAACTGCATGCCAGAGATGCAACAGAGTGGATGTACCGGTCACATACAGGCTTTCTCAGCGAGGGCGAGAGTCTGAAGGCGGTGTTGCACCAGGACTGGGAGTTGGTGGAGCGACTGGGCACCACGCACCTCCATCTTGCCGCACACCTGCGTGCTCTTCTCACCCTTGCGAAGGTACGGGAGCTTTATGCTGCGCGGAACGCAACTAACAAGTGCGCGGACCGCCAGCCCATCAAGCACGAGGGTGAGGTGACCTACGATGTGGCTGATGTGCCGGGCAACAAGTTACCGCAGCCACGTGGGCCACAGGTACCACCATCTCGTCACATGCGTTGGTGTGAACCACGGCTCACTGCTGCAACATTCCACTAGAGGATCAAAGTCACACGCACATTCTACATGGGCGAGCAGTTCTCACTCTTCTTCAATCCTGAGCGGCACAACTCACCTGACAATCAAACGTGGTAGGCCCATCAGACTCTCTTTCTCGATATGGTGACATCCAGGCCTAACCTCCTCTTGTTGTTTGTTGCAGGGACATTGAGTACAGGGTTGAAAATGTGCACTCTGGCCTCTCCCTTTGTGTTGGTGGTGACATGGAGAAGGGATTGGTGACCTACATCCACCACTATGGTTTCTATGAAGGTGGAGGTATGATTGCTCCCCTTTTCTTCTTCTTCCTTCTTCTACTTGCATGTTCCACTCACCACACTTCACCCAGGTGCCAGCAATGCATATAGAATTGACCCTGCACTTCTGGTGGCACTCTTGACTGGGTCTATCACACAAGACTGTGTTGATGTGGTGTCAGCCAAGGTACCCATGCAGCACTCTGCCTCCACTATTTTAGCCCTTACCAACACAAGCTACAGGAAACAGCAAGGTTAGGCAAACTGAAGGCTGAGCTTGATGCTGAAACTACCTTTGCAGCAGAGTGCCAGCACAAATTGAATGAGTGCAAGGATAGTAGTACCATTGCAAGACTACAAGCTGAGCTAGCATGGATCCAACAGCATCAAGCCCAACTTGAGCTTGCTCTGGAAGAAGCCATGCATCTCTCCCAAGAGTTTTTTGGCCCATCTTCAAATGCTACAAAATAAAATGTAACAGTTGACACAAAATACAGCTGAGTTGCCTGTTGACTTCAAATTGTAAAGATGGTTGATCATATTTAGCCTGTTGTAACTGTGCCACTGGTTGGGCCATCACATTTCCTTTTCTTTCCTGCCCCATAATGCAACTTCATAGGGCACTCACTCTTGTGAACAGCACATCACCTCAGTGATGTGCAAAGGGAAGGGGGAAAACAGGTCGGCTTCTCGCTGGTGCGGAGTCTCGTTTCTCCCAGAAGCTCCGACCGGAATGTCGAGTCCCGGATATTGCCTAGATAATTGAGGCGATAAAATGCAGACACGTGCCGGGATCGCTGTTTTATTGAACGTTCAATTTGCCGCCAAGCCAACTCGCCGCTTCCTGCGCACCTCCACCATCTCCGCTCCTTCTCTCCTCTATACCCTCTGCACCTCCGCCTCTCGTCCGCCAAATCATCGGCAGCGTTTTCTCCAATCGCCGGTCGATTCGATTTCGAGTAGAGAGCTGCATCGAACAACGCGACGGTGCTCTGCCAGGCAGAAGCAAATCGAATTTCCTTAAATCGCATCACATCGCGTCGCATTCTGTTATCTCGTAAGAACACAAGATGGAAGAGAAGCCCACAAATTCGACGCTGTCGATGGTGAGGAGCTGGTTGCTCATTCAGGTTGAAGATGGCTTCCCGACGGTGGCCAAGTTCCAGCGATTCTTCGGGGCGGGCGTAAGGAGAGACTTCCTCAACATCGTCTCCTTCCCTGAGCCTGCGTCGGCCAGCGGGAAGGAGAAGGCCGCCACGCGATCTTCGGGAAGCGACAGCCCCAAGGCCCAGGATCAGGCTACCAGGACACTCAAGAATCGCCAACAGAATGAATCGACGACGACCCACAACAACAAGGAAACGAACACGCGAACGAGGCCAGAGCAGAACAAGGTCGGCTTCTTCACATCTTTCTTCTACCTCGTCTGCGAAATCTACTTCCGATTCGCATCGATGCTGGGCGAGGAGGTGACTTTCGTCCTCCTGCTGCCTTTCCTCTGGTGGCACTTCGTCACCGAGCTCGCCGAGAGCGTCGTCTTCCTCTGGTGCTTCTCCTGCTACCTGGGCCACATGCTCAAGGATCTTCTCCAGCTCCCGCGCCCCTACGCCCACACCGTGGCGAGGCTCGAGCACCACTACGAATGCGAGTACGGCCTCCCAAGCACGCACGCAATCGCCGCGACGACACTGCCTCTCTGCATCGCCCTCTACTGCTATCGGCACACCGTCTCCGACCCCTACGTCTACATCTCGATCGGCCTCGCCTTCTGGATCTCGGTGTGCCTTTCCCGCATGTACTTGGGCGTGCATTCGCCTTCTGATCTCTTCTGGGGAACCGTTGTCGGTACGCGCCTGATCCACATCTTCCTTCTTCTTTTCCCCGCGTTTTTTCGGCCCGTTTCTTTTCACCTTCTGCAGATTGAACTCCAAACTAATCCCTCCGCTGGCGTTGGTGTTTGTAGGCGTCGGTTGCTTCTACCTTTGGGTCAATGTCAACGAACATGTGGACTACGTGCTCGACACGAGCCCCATCCAGGTCATGATGGCTATGCCAGTCGTGCTCGCCGCCCTTCTTGCCGTCTACCCCGCCCCTCCCCAGTGGACCAACTCCTACGGCGACACCGCCACCATTTTGGGTTCGTATCCATGGTTTTGGCGTGCATGCGTTGCAAGACTGTGGCTAAGCGACGGCACCTCACCGACAGGTGCCTTGAATGGTGGCCTGTTGCACATGGGCATGTTCGGCAAGGTTAACCTCTACCGCCTTAACTTCTCCGAGCTGTTCAGCAGCGAGACCTTCCTCCTGGCCTTTGCGCGCATCCTCGTCGGTATGTGTGCACCACTTAGCCTCATTCGTGACATTGGCTAATGGCACGTCTTGCGATTGCAGGCTACCTGGTCGTCTTTATGACTCGTCTCATCATGAAGAAGGCCTCCTTCATCTTCCTTTCCTCAATTTTGCCTACCAAGTCCCAGGCGAGCACCAAGGCGAGGTACTGCCCTCCTCGATCTTGACACTGCAATCTCTTGGAGAGGTTGATCGTTAACCTTTCTTCCTTTCAATCACCAGATACTCGATCGAGATCCCGGCCAAGTTCATCAACTACACGGTGGTCTGTCTGTCGGCGACGGCCTGGGCGCCACTGGCGATGAACACTCTGTTCAGCTGAAGTGGAGGGAGCGGAGAGAAAGAAGAGGGAAAGAGCGAGGATGGGTGCTGGCTTGTGCTGCACTCGAAGGTAACGTGAAGGAACAACTTGAAAGCGACGAGAGCAAAGCCAAGCGAGGGGTGATGTGCTGGAGGCCTGGAACAAGCGGCTTTTTAACTTGAAAAAAAGAACATAATTTTTTTGCCAGATAGCCTTCTTAAGTTTAGGGACCGAAATTTCGCAGCACAACTGAACAGCACGTAACGCGAGCGTGGCGAGGCAGGCCTGCTCCTGGCGTGGGACGATCAATCGCGCAAACAATTAAAGAAGATAAGCGCGAAGTAGAGAAAGATAGAAAGACAGAAGATGGCAACCAACACAGATACTGCATCCACTTCGAGCACTTCGCAGCCCAAGGGTCTGACTGCCGACCTGACGAGTGGGGGTGCGCATCCGCATTAGTGCTTGATTGCCTCCCGCCCACAGGGAACCTAGGTGGGATCCCTTGAAAAGGATGCTAATTCGTAGTGTTGCAGAAATCAAGGAGCAGATCCTCGAGATCAACAAATCGGTGGTCAGCAAGGAGCCTCGTCACTCTGCTCGCGCGTTGCGTAAGTTCTTCACCAAGACCAGAAGACACATCAACCGCAACGTGCTCACTGCGACCGTCGATGAGGTGCTTGCAAATGAGAATGAACTCAAGGCCAAGCTGCACTCTTACGTTTCGAAGGTTCGCTACCCACAGATCCAACTCCTCTCATCAAAGCCACTGAATCTTGCGCTTTATTGATCTGCTTGTGCACTGCAATCTCTGACCACTCAGCTGCCCGAGCCTATGGAAACGGTGAGTGAGGAGACCAAGCCCGCTGCTGCGGCGAAGACGGAAGAGCCTGCTGCTGCTGCTCCTCTGCCCCTCCAGCCCGAGGTGGAGATTTACCTCCGTCTCGTCACCACCATCGCCCTTGTGGACAACAAGCTCTTTGACGAGGTATGGCACCTCGTTCATCACATGGCTCATGCACTGCTGGCTCGTGCTCACTCACCCTATCTCTCCGTCCCCAGGCTGCCGCTTGCTCCACGGACATGATCAAGAGCCTGCAGACCTACAATAGGCGCACACTCAACCCTCTGGCCGCCAGGGCCTTCTTCTACTACTCTCTTGCCCATGAGCACTGCAACCGTCTGGCCGAGATCAGGCCGTACGTTTATCTTCCTCCACACTTGTGCAAGCTTTCCTCGACTCACCCTCCGAGCCCCACAGTACTCTCCTGGCCGCCCACAGAACAAGCAGCCTGCGCCATGACGATGAGACGCACGTACGTGCAAAGTCGCATCACCTTTGCGCGCAGCTCACCGTCACTGACGTCTCGTCGTTCCTTTTGTCTCAATGTTTAGGCCACCATCCTCAACCTGCTTCTGCGCAACTACCTGCACTTTGGTCTCTACGACCAGGCCGACAAGCTCCAGGCTAAGTCCGTGATCAAGGAGGACTCCGTCTCCTCCAACCAGCTCGCCCGCTTCCGTTACTACCAGGGTCCGTCTATCACCATGTCAAAACAACCGCGGGCACCACCATGGCTCATACAATCTCCATCTACCTTTGTTATGTAATAGGCCGGATCAAGGGCATGCAGCTGGACTACACAGGCGCCTACACCTACCTGCAGGAGGCGATCCGTAGAGCGCCCTCGAACTGCGCTACTGGTTTCCGCGTTACGGTATGACCTCGCGCACCATCGACCCTCCGCTCCCCCCCCTCCAAGCTGACCGATTGCGCTCGTGGTTCTCCCTGCAGGTCCACAAGGTTGCGGTGATTGTGCAGCTTCTGATGGGTGAGATTCCCGAGCGGTCGGTGTTCAGGACGAGCGGACTCAAGGTGGCGCTGAGGCCCTACCTCAAGCTCACCCAGGCCGTGCGCGTGGGCGACCTCTCCGCCTTCCACGAAGTCGTGAAGACCTTTGGCGACGTCTTCCGCGCAGACAAGACCTACACTCTCATCCAGAGGTATGCCATGGCGCGTTCTTTAAATGTTCTGAAACTCATGCTCTTGCCTTCTCTCTCTAGACTGCGCCACAATGTGATCAAGACCGGTCTGCGTAAGATCAACGTCTCCTACTCGCGCATCCGTCTCGCGGATGTGTGCGACAAGCTGCGTCTGGACAACGTCGAAGACGCCGAGTTCATCGTCGCCAAGGCCATCAGAGATCAGGTCATCGACGCCACGCTCGATCACGAGGCCGGCACCCTCCGCTCCAAGGAACTCATTGATGTATATTCGACCACGGAGCCGATGGAGGCCTACCACGCCCGTATCAGCTTCTGCCTCAAGATGCACAACGAAGCCGTCCGTGCCATGCGCTACCCTCCCAACATGCCCAAGGTACGGCGTACCCCCCCCCAGAGAAGGCCTTCTCGTGGGCGGTGAAGATGGTGCTGACATCGTCCGTGGATCGACTTCACCAGACGTCACCGTTGAGCGAGGAAGAGCAAAAGGAGAAGCGAGAAGCCGAGAGCGAGATCCTGGAGAAGGTGCAGGACGAAGACGATGACGACGAGGAGTTCTAAGTGAAAGGAACTTCTCACTCCTCCCCTCCTTCTTCTTTGAGTTCTTCTCTCTTCTCTTTGCCCCATCTCTCTGTTCCTGTCTTTCACCCATAAAACACAGCTTCCTCTCTCCGCAATCGACGCCCTTTGGTGGGCTCAGCCTCGGCGGAGGAGCACCAAGGCGAGCTCAGCGAAGGCTCGGGGCAAGTCTTCGGTGCTGAGGCTTGGCCAAAACTGCACTTGGCTTGTAAAGTGCGGCAGGTGCAGTGCACTGCTCACGCTGGCGGGCACAACCGCGTAAACGTGCGGTTCTGCACCGGGTTTAGGCGTTGTACGGTCATGTTAGGTGTTTGGCACGATCGACGGCTTTGCGCGGAGTAGTACCTTGCGCCAGCAGGTCAAGCACCGCCGCCAATTTGGTTGCGTCGCCACCCACGTCGTGGATGACCAGGTCTGCGTGTAGTGACGGCAGCAGCGGGAAGTGAGAACACTAGTGCGTTTGCCAAACGGAAGGAGGGCGCAGTACCTGTGCGATTGGCCAGGAGGTAGCACGGCGGCATGTATGTACTGAAATACACCACATGCGCGACCTGGCCCTGTGCACACAGTCAGAAAACGCCCTGTGCGGCCACAACAGGCGGCATCTTGATGAATGAAGAGAATGTTCGTACGCCGGCCTGTGGTGTCGCTGAGGAAAGCGAGAGCAGGGAAGGCACCACACCGGCCTGGTGGAGATAGCCGAAGAAGAGGAGCAGCGCCACGTTGAACGCCACCCACGTCCACGGCCGCAGACACTTCGCCACGCTCGTCAACCCTCCGCTCCCACTCCTCCGCTTTGTTGTCTGCGTTTGCTTCTGCGTCTTCTTCTTCTGCTGCTCTTCATCGCCGCCAAAGAGCGGGAACAGGATCGAGAGCGGCAGCACCAGCGGCACCAGGAATCGCGGCTCCTGGCGAGAGTTTTAGTGTCCGAGGGACCAGTAGGGTGAGCGCAGCTGCACGGCGCAGGATCGGAGGGCAAGGGCGGGGGCACCTGGTGGGGTGCTAGAGACAGGATGCCGAGTCCGGAGACGATCGACAGGGCCAGGACCCACCGGCCGCGGCGCCGCAGCGTGGTGGTGGCGGAGTCAGAGGTGGTGACCGACTTGGGCTGGCCTTGGGCGCCGGCCAGAAGAGACCACACGAAGCGGATGCCGTTGGCGCAGGCGGCCAGTGCCAGCGGCCCGTAGAGGAGAGGGAAGTTGACCAGCGCGTGCGTGTAGTGCGGGTGGATTCCATGCTCCTCTGCATACCACACACACACACACACACGACCCACACGACCCACACAACACAGCTGGTGAGACGGTGTACAGGGCGACGAGGCTGACAAGGCTACGCGCGCGTACTGAGATTGTCGACTTGCATGTTGTAGCGCAGGCTGTTCCATGGCGTGAGGGTGAGAGTGCCGGCGAAAGCGACGTGCGCCCACTCGGCTGGTCGTGATAGCACAGCCACCAGTCCGTGCCAGGGCACCACCTGCCCCACCGCACACGCGCACCGCACACACCGCACACCGCACGCACCGCACGACAATATGAGGTGGCGACGCAACACAACACGACTGACGATCAAGTGGAGCCGTACCGATCCGTGCAGCGAGAGCGTGAGGGTGCCAAAGTACAGAGAGTCGAGCACGACCAGGAGGAACGACAGAGCCAGGAAGCCCGCGAGCATCACGCACAGCCGGCCGAACATCGCCACCGCACGGCCCACGAACCGATGCCCCGCTGGGTTGCGATGATAGGCTCAGCCCCAGCGAACTCGAGTCTCGTGACCGCGCGCGCGCGTGTGGTCGTGGCCGCGAGGGAAAGAGGGAGGGCGTACGTTGGGTGGGCCACAGGCCGGAGCGCGAGTGGAAGAGCAGGTAGGCAAGTCCGACGGGCATGAAGAAGAACAGGTAGGTGAACCGCGTGAAGACACCGGCGGCGATAGTCATCCCCAGCACCGCGTCCCACAGCAGCCCGAGCCCTTTCTTCTCGTGCACACATCAAGCGACTGTTCAGCGCAACGACGACAACGACGACGAGCTGAGCAGATGGTACCTGTTGTGGTGCCATGGCGCGGAGGGCGATGAAGGCGGAGAAGGCGAAAATGATGGACTCGATGGTGTTGGAGAACGTCCGCGTGTGGAAGAGCAGCATCACCCACGAGCTGCACGTGCAGCCCATGAAGTGCAATCACGTGAGCTACCACCCGGTTGCCGCGAATCACGCCGTGATGGTAGCGGGGTACCTGGCGAGGGTCAGGAGAACCGACACGGTGTGGGACGCGCTCAAACCCCACGCGCGAGCGATCTTCAACGCAGACAGGTCTGCGCGGTGGATGCCGGCGATCGGCGCACGAGAGAGATGCACCACGTGGTGAGACACTCGCAGCGCAGCGCAGCGGAGTGCAGCGAGGCGAGGCGCCGGCTGTGGAAGGCGCAGAGCAGAGTACCGACGATGAGGGAGAGCAGGAAGACCGCGAAGCGCGGCGCGACGAGGAGCGCAAAGCCCGAAAGAAGAGTTCCCTCTGCGTAGTTGCCTGGTCTGTCAGTCTTGGCGCAATCAATGCGTGTGTGTGTGTGAGTGTGAGAGTGAGTGTGGTGTGTGTGTGTGTGGGTGTACCGGGCACCAGCGGCGGCACTACGCGGTTGAGGTACTCGAGTGCGGCGAAGGGAATCCCGCTCACGAGCAGCCTGGCACCCGCCTCGCCGTGTGAGGCCAAGAGCGCAATCAAAGAACGAAAGAGACAGTGCGGCGGCGCACACCAAGTGAGGGGGGGGGCACGCACGGCAGAGAAATGGAGCGGCAGGCGAAGGACGGGTGGAACTCCCAGGGGGTGGCGAGCTGGGTGTGGCCGAGTACGGCGCCGGCCGCCACCTCGGGCGACTGGAAGAACTCGTCCGGGTGCACGTAGCCGGACCACCAGCCCCACGGCCCCACTGCGCCCCACCCGCGCAGCAGCACCAGCACCCCGTACCACACCCAGCCGCCGCCCCAGCCAGAAAACCACCCGCCCCCTCCATCTCCTCGCTTTCTGCCACCGCTGCCCGTTTTTGGGGTCCCACCCTTCAGCATGCCACCACTTCGTGGGCTGGCCCCTTTGACGTCAGGCGTGGCCACCGACCTGGAGCGCTGCTTCATCTTCTTGCGTGTGTGTGTCTCAACAACTACGTGCATTCCTTGCATTTTTCACTCTTTTCCTGAATTTAATTATTTATAAATAATTGAAATTTATTATTATTGAGAAACTGGCGCCCAAGCCAATCGTGGTGTTTGATGGTGGGACCTACTACAGGTTGGCGGCCTGGCGGGCATCGCCCTTGAGCTGGGCGACCTTGCCCTCGACGTGCCACTGCTCGTTGCCGAGCAGGTTGCCGGCGGCCTCCTTGATGTTGCCCTTGACCTGGTCCTTGGTGGCGATGAGGCGCTGCTCGGCCTTGGCCGCCTGGAGCTCGGCGTTGCCCTTCTCCTTGACCGCGAGGCCCTCGGCCTCCATCTGCTCGTTGCGGACGGCCCAGCCGACGTTCTCCTTGGCAGCGCCGAGGGCGATGTCAGTGTAGGCGGCGGTCTTGGAAGGCTCAGACATGTTGATAGGGTGGTGAATGGTTGGTGGTTGAAGGTAGAAAGGTTGATTGGTGTAGTTGGGTTGGTGATGATGAATAGAAAGAGGAGAAGAAGAGAGGAACCACTATTTAAAGTAAGCGCCGGGACGGGAAGTGATCTCCATGAGAGAGAAGCAGCCAATCACCGAGGCTGATAGCTATATGTAGCTACAGGGGATCACCACAGCAATCCCCCACAGCAAGATGTCTCTTCCGGTTCGTCTGTCTTTTCGGTCGACTTGCCAAAAAAGAAACAACTCCGAACACGGAAAGTGAGGCAAAGGAATGTGGCAGAGGGTGGTGCTCACATGTCGTTCAGAGAGGCCTGGATGGCTCGCTGCAGCTCTTCATCCTCGTCCACTGCACCACCTCCGGCACCAGCTGCGGGGGTGGGAGGTTCGAATTCCTGATAATGTGGTCGGCCAGCACAAACGACGCGTGAGCACGTGGTGGCACGAGGGCAAACTTGAGAAGCGTACTTCCACAACGCGATACACTACCACAACACAAACGGACGCACCTTCATCGACTCCTCGATCGCTCTTCTCAGCTCTTCCTCCTCGTCGGCGGCAGTTCGCCTGCGTCTGCCCGTGTCCGTTTCGACTCGCTCAAGCTCCTCCTCGACATCTTCTTCGGTGGGCTCTGTCGTGGTAGCATATGAGTTCAATGTCAAGGCCCGTAGCTCGCCAGAGGGAACAGTGCGCACCAGGCTGGGGCACGGGCGGCTGTTGTCTGTGGTTTCCGCGACGCCGTCCCGAGCCGAACAGGGCGGCCCGGTTGTTGGAGGCGGAGCTGGCCGGCTTCGGCTCGACCTTGGACTTCTTGGCGGCCGGCATCAGCTTCTCCTCCTTCTGGAAGCTACCCATCGCCACCTTCTCCTGGATCCACTCCACCGACTGTGCGTTGCATAGAAAAGTAAGCGACATTGGTTGGAGTGGTGGGTGGGTGGGTGGGTGGAGGTGCAGGTGTACCCCGAACATGGCGTTGAACTTATTCAGCGCCAGCCGGGTGACATCGATCACGTTGATCCTGTAGTTCTAGTCATCGCAATCATAGAGGAAAGGGAAAGTGGGTTGAGAGAGAAAGAGGGTGAGACCAAACAAACGGGTCTCGTTTCGCTGCTGGTGCACATAGGGCAGACAGTACCTTGTCCTCCAAGATCTGCGTCGTCGTTTTCTCTAGTAGGCCTGTGCGTGCGTGCGTGCGTGCGTGCGTGCGTGCGTGCGTGCGTGCGTGCGTGCGTGCGTGGTGAGCCGCTGCCCATCGCTTGCAAGGGCGTCAGGTGGGCGTGTGTACCCGAGAGTCTCTCTGTGGTGGTCTCAAGTTCTTCCTGGTGGTACTCGAACTGCTCCTTGGCCTGAGCCACGTCCCTCGGCCCCACGAAGGGCCTTTTGGTCGAAACGTCAGCACAGCCCATCGCGATTCAATTAAGGCGCGTGCAGCCGTGGTTATTACGTACTTGAAGGGCTTGAGGATGGCCGGCGTCTGTTCGTCCTTGTCAAACATGAAGAAGGCGAACACGTACGTCCACTTCAGGATGTCTCGGCACTGCCGCGCAGCGAACACGTCAGCACGACAAAGCAGATATTACGAATTGTTTGTGGTGTGGCCACAAGTAAGAAGAGAGCGTACGAGGAAGAGCTGCCTGGTGGACTCCTCGAGGTACCGGAGGTCGATCCACGACGAGTTGCCGGTGTCCATCTCGCCCAGTTCGATCGTCTTCTGCTTCATGGTGCCCATCAGCTTCGACTCCAGTTCCTTGCTCTGCAGGGACACGCCAGACACGCCATACAAGAAGGGTCAGCGATGCTTCGCTGTTGTATGTAATTGGTTGTGGTGGCAGACCTTGGCATGGTTGTCGTAGCGAGTGGAGTAGTGGAGGTAGCGCTCGAGCTTGGCCTGAGCGCGCTGGGCCGCATCGAACGAGAAGGCGTTCTTGTCATCGAAGGCGTTGCACGAGTGCTGGTACACCTTCACCGAATCGAACAGGCCGAGACACATCCTGTATGTACGCAATCCCCACAACCACGTTAAGATGATACACAGGGGCTCAACTGTGTTGGTCGTGGTCGTGTGCAACGCGCGTTGTCAAGCCATACCAGCAGAAGTGAGCACCGCACGGACACTGTTTGAAGGGAACGAGAAGAAGGGTTTGGTTAGCGCCCGAACATGAACCGGCGGCGGCTGGGGTGAAGGGCCTGGGTTCAGTACGGTGATGTGGTTGCAGCCTCCGTTCTTTTCCACGGGCTTGCCGCACTTGGGACAGGACTTGGTGTGCGACAGCAACCTGGAGTGGTTGGAGCGGGAGGGAAGAGCACGGTGAGCGGCGGTTGACACTTTAAAGGGGTCGAGGGAGGTCCCGTACCAGTTGGTGGTCTCGCTGCCGTCCTTGGCCTTGGCCTTCCAAGCCACCAGCATGCCGCATGTGGCGGGCGCGTGCGCTTCCTGCCCGCACTCGAAGCAGAACAGGTGCTGGCAGTCGCAGAGCACACCCACGTTTGTAGGACCGGGCGTGATCTGCATGCAGAGTGTTGGGCGGAGTGGCGAGTGGTGTGGATGTGCAATCAATTTGCCGGACACTATATATGGTGGTGTGAGTGGGTGGTGGGGCACCTTGATCGCTCGGCCGCACCCGGCGGCAGGGCACCAGGTCAAGAGCGGATGGTCATCCACATACGCACTGAGGAGGAAGCCCATGTATTTGTCAAACACGTCGGGTGCGACCAACTGCACAACATGACACGTTTCGTGAACGTTAGATAGTCACGCGCGCATGACTGGGCCACGCTGCAACACTGTGTGAGTGTGGCTGTGAGTGTGTGCTTAACAAACCTTTTCCACAGTGGCTTCGTCCACGCGCACGTTGCATTTGTGTCCCATACAGGTGAGGTGGCTCGATTTCTGGCCCTAAGAGCAGCGCAGCCAGAGTCCAGCAAGTCAGGAAATTGGAGCACTGGATGGCATGGTAGGGCATACAGTACCTCTTCGTTGATCTTGAGGGTGAGGTAGTTTCCCCAGCAATCGCCGCAAAAGGTGTGGCCGCACGATACCGCGTAAGACTGGTGGTGGTGATGATGGTGGTGCGACGTCGATCGCCGACACTACGCGTTAGCCAAGCTGCTCCCAAGAAAAGGGTCCGATAGAAGTGAAGTACTGCGCTGGTACCTCGTCGGGGCTGATTTCGCCGTAGCAGATCTCGCAGTCCTTGACGGTGGCGTCCTTGGCCGGTGGTTGTGGCTTGTCCTCGGTCGGCGCCTCGTCCTCCTCGTGCAGCTGCACGCCGGCCTTTTTGAACACGTTGTCCTTGCCCTCCTCCATCCACTGTTGCAGCAGCTTCTCCACGTCCCACTTGAAGTGCTTGAGCACGATGCGCACCAGCGCCGTATTGACCTGCACCCGCGCCGGCCGATGGTGAGCTCACGTGACGCAGCGGTGGTGAGGGACTGCGACGTACGTTGAGAAACTCGTTAGCCTGGCGTATGTGGGCGTCCTGCAGCTCGCGCAGCTCCTTCTGGGTCAAGCAGCGGTAGTGCTTGCGGTGCAGCTTTCCCCGCTCCTCCCTGGCCACACTGTCGTCTGCACACAAAGCGAGGCGTGGTTGGCCATCATCAAGTTTCTCGCTCAGCACAAGACTAGACAACAACAAACCAACGTTGAGGCGATGCATCTGTCGAACCCCCCCCCCAAACTCTTTAAAAAAGAAGGCTGCACCTTCATGGAAGGGGATGTCCTCCTGTATCAAATCATCCTCTTCCTCGATTTCATCCTCGTTGTCGTCTGCCGTGTATTCATCCATATCATCTTCCTCCTCCTCGGCATACTCGTCCTCCTCATAGTAGTCCTCTCCGCTCATCGCTCCCTCTGAGTCAGACATCTTTGGGCCCCTTTTTTAATGTGCTTATTTCCCAATAAATTTTCATTTTCGGTTTTTTTGTGAACGCGACAGCGAGGCGTGACGTCACCCTTCAAGCCAGGTCGTGTGTGGTCAATAACACGCACACTCACAACCGCACGCGCACGCAGCCGCCACCAGCCATCACCACACGGCGCCGAAGGGGTTGTCATCGGCGGCGGCCCCCGCTTGAGGCACCACGATGGCGCCGAGGCTGTCGTCGGTTCGCTTGAGTCGCTTGCCGCGA
The DNA here is from genome assembly GCF_000313135.1 of Acanthamoeba castellanii str. Neff. Taxonomy (NCBI): domain Eukaryota; phylum Discosea; order Longamoebia; family Acanthamoebidae; genus Acanthamoeba; species Acanthamoeba castellanii. Next base: position 278,355 of record NW_004457466.1, read on the forward strand.
CGATGCTTCTTTTTCTGATGATTTTTCTTCTGCTGTCGCGTGATCTCGAGGGTGGTGCGATCGGGCAGCTCGGCCTCGACCTGGCTCGAGGGCTGGGCTTCGATCACTTCAAAATCGCGAACCTTGCTACGTCCTCCTTCTTCATCGTCGCAGTTGTCTTCTTGCCTGGTGTCGTCATCGGCTCTGATCCGCGACGTACTGATGCCCTCGTCGGGAGCAGCTGCAGCAGCTCCTCCTCCCGTTCCCCGCTTTCGTTTGCGCGTTGACCTCTTGAGCTTGGTCTCCTCTTCGTTGATGAGCGCTAGTTCCGGCTTGGTGGCGCGCTCCTTAAGCAGCGTCAAGAACACTCCGCCGCTCGATCTGGATCGCGCGCAAGAGGAAGCGGAAGAAGGTGTGATGATTTCGCGGCCCAAGAGAGGACAGAGAGATTCGTACCTTCTCCGCTGTTCTCCCTCCTTCTTGGCCGGCCGGACGCGGGAATCATCATTCCGCCTTGCCTCTCGCGGGCCATCGTCTCCGAGAAGAGGTCCAACGTCCGTTCCAGGCCCAGCACCGTCAGAATTTTTGCTGGTGTGTGTTGATGGTGATCGTGAGTTGTTAGCTTGGTGTGAACATGGTACTGTACGAGAGAGTGGCACGACGTACAGATCTTGTCTTTCTTCCTTTCGTACAGCTTCTCGGCGAGCTTAGTCGCAACCAGCTCGCTCGGCTGCTGCTTCAGCTCCGCGCAGAAGCGCTCGATCACTTGCGGCGTCATACCGCGCCGTTCCGGTCTACCTCGCTCGCGCCCTCGGCCTCCACGTCCCTGGTTCTGGCCACTTGGCGGCCGTTCGGTAGGGATGGTCGAAGTGCTTACCGACCCTACGTCACCAGCATCCGCCATGGCTAGCGGGTTGGAGCGAGAGTCGGTGTTTGGTTCGGGGGGGTTGTCGTTGGTCTGCTTGCCTTTCATTCGGCGTTTGGCCTTCTTTTTGCCCCTTTTCGCTTTGGCTTGCGGTCCACCCGCCATCAGAGCCTCTGCTGCGGCCGGCAGCCCGGTGTTCATCAAATCTGCTGTCTACAAAGTTAGATGTTGGCAAACAGCAGATGGAAATGAGTGAAGGTGATCGCACCTTGGCCACCGGTTGGCTTTTGGTCGGCATGTTGGTTGTGCTCGCTCTCCGTGCTGATTGGATTAGTGCCACTACGCGGGGCGGGCGCGGGGTCGCCGCCGCTGTCGTCATCGTCGGAGCCCCGCCTGCGCGCACGATGCCAAGCGTCATCGTCCTCGTCCCCCTCCTGCGAGTAATAGTCCTCTTCATCCCCGCGTATGGTGATGACCTCACCCTGCTGCTCCTCCATCTCCATGCTCGCCAAGAAGGCCTTTTGGACAACATTTTTCTTTTTCTTTTCTTTTTCCGTTTCAAGCTTTGCGCCTACGGCGACGGTGTGGAGGTGGCCACAGGCGGGAGCACGTAGATGAGCGGCGAGTGTTTGAGAAGGTAGCGCTGGTTGGTGATGGTGTCGACGACGACGAAGGGCTTCAGATCGTACACGCCCTCCTTGCCCGCCACGTAGTCCACCTTCACTCGCACCGAACTGTTGGCCTCCACCTCTCTGGAAAAAACGAAGCCCCTCCAGAATCAGCTGCAGGACACATGACCAAGTGAACGCATCGTGTCGTGGCCATACCCGATCTTGACCGTCTTTTGCAGGCAGAAAAGGAGGCCAACATCTGTCAGCGTAGGCGGGATGACCAAGTCGTCTTTGATGTCCTTGCGAGGCGACCTGGCGCTGCGCCAACGATCATTGATCGCCGTCATTAGCACCACTACCAACCAACAAACGCGTATCATGGGAGGTGTTCTACATTGGGTTTAGTGTGGTACCTGGCGATCTGTCCTTGAGCCGGGGAAGCCCGTAAAGCCGCGGCGGGCAAGCGAGGCGGCGGTGTGAACGGATTGTCCAGGGATGACGAGCGTCGGTGTTGGCCTGAGTTGCCGCCGCGGCTCGCGGCTCGCGGTCGCGTGCCCGGTACTGCCAACTTACCGGGACTGGCATCCGACGGTCCGGTCGCTGGGGTGGTGGTGGTGGGTGGTGGTGAGTGGTGGTGGACAGTCAGATTGAGTGTTGAACTGCCACACGGAGGAGGGGCAATACCTGTGATGGCTGCGTGCGAGGCAGATGAAGCTAGAGACTCTGGGACGACCGGGCTCGATACGACGGTGGGGGCTGCGGTATGGTGGACAAGGAGGCGCTCATCGCCCCGAGGGTGATCGAGGAGCTCTCCGTCGCTGCGCCCTTCGTCATCGGAGGTTGAGCGGTCGTGGAAGTACTGGCGACCTTGCCCGTCACCACCTTCTTACGCTCGACGGGCGGCGGGGATCCGGCGCGCGGCGACGTGGGCGATATGTCGTCGACCAGCGGCGGGTGGCTGGGCGAGCGCGAGCTGGCCGAGGGGACGAGGAGCTCGAGGGCCACCTTCTTGGCGCTGAAATTGGAGAGGGTGAGGTGGACCGGGAAGATCTGGCCCAGCGGGGCGGGAGACGGGGCGTTGAGCGAGAGCAGCAGCGAGGGAGACTCGGGCTTGGGCCACTGGAAGTCGTAGCGAGAGAGAATGGGCGCAAAGAGACACGCGGCGGTCCAGGCTACCATAATGGTGGACTGGAGCGTGCCAGCAGCATCGCCCATGCCGCTTGCACCAGGGCGACCCTCAATCGTGACGACCGACGCGTAGCTGTCTCCGACGCTCAGTTTCAGCGGCATCTCGCCCTATATAGAGATGCGTCAGGCACGCAGACGTTTGGTTGTGTGCGAAAGTGGTAGAATCGAGTACGCACCTTCTCTATGGTGTGGCGGAAATGATGGTCGAAGTCGATCTTGACCAGCTTGAAGGGCTTACGTGCGGCTGCGCTGACGCTCATGCTTTTGTTGCCTTGTAAAACCTGTGAGTGAATAGTTTGAGTTAGCACTGAACGCAACGACTAGTGTGTGCTTAGGGGAAAAATTACTACTGTTTGCTCGAATAGCGGTGCGGGCATCGACTGTTGCATATCGGCGAGCTTGGTCTCGGCGTCTTTCTTTTCCGTGGTCGACTTTGGCGAGGTGGTGAGCAGCTTCGTGGCGTCCTTTTGCAACCAAATGTTCTGCAGGTGCAAGCAGTGCTCGGCTAGCTTGGCCTGTAGGTGATGCGGGCGCCGTCGCGGTCAGACATGCTAGACTCTGCTGAGCGAGCGAGTGGCTGGGGCGGTACCTGAGGGAAGTCGGAAGGGGCAGATGTCCAGTTGTTTTCGGCCGCGAGGGTGATGTAGTGCACCGAATCCATTGAGTGTCGGGCGAAATGAACGGAGAGCGGCTGACGGAGGCGCACGCGCGTGTGCACCGTCCGCACGATGGGCGAGCGCGACTCCATGCTCGTCACCGCCATCTGCGCCAGCATGCCGTCTGTATCGCCAGTGCGCACAACCAACACGAGAAGATCATCGATATGAGCGGGTGCTGCACGAGAGCCGGTAGCGCGTATCCAACGCCTGTACCTGACAGCGTGGAGAAGGGTCGTTCTGGGAATGCTACTGGTCGCAGGGCAAGAATCAGCGTAAGCTTGCTCGCAACGTATTTCTCTTGCAGCGCTGTGAAACAAAGGGTCAGCTAAAAACCAAGGCGCAAGACCACGCACGTGCAGTGGTCGGTGTGCAGTGGCCGGTGGTGAGCCTGCCCTCCTGTGGGGAGTTGTGGTACCGATGGGCATGTGAAGGGTGTACATGATATCGCCGGTGGGGAGGCGAGTGAGCTGCGGGTCGGGCAGGCCGTTAGGCGTCATGCCAGCTCCCTTCAGCTCCTCGATGGGTCCGAAGGTGTGTTTGGGTCTGCATACAGCCGCGGAGGTGAGCTTGGTTGGACACACTGAAAGGAGGAGGAGAGGGGTTGGACCTGGCCTCGGTGACGTTGGCCTTGCCCTTGCCTTTGGACTGCAGAGCGTGCAGCTTGGCGTCGAACTTTTGCGTTTGGAACTGAACCTCCCACTTGAGCCTCGAGAAGAAGGAGTCGGTGATGAACGGCTCTTGCAGACCCTGTCACACAGAGAGCGGCGACGGTGTCCAGAGTTGGTTGAAGTGCAACGATGGTAGCCGCTGCACGCAACAAAGAGGGGCAGGGTGGCACCTCGCTCGAAGTATCGTTTGTTGGCAAAGGCTCTGACCGCTGGATGAGCAGATGCACCTTCAGCAGCTCCCCTGACCACGGAGGAGGTGTTGTTGAGTTGACTAACAGACGCCTGGGGCCAAGAGGGTGGGCATCACGCACCCTGCACAATGAACTTGCGGGTGGTGCTCTCAGGTTCGCCGTAGGGGTCGAAGGGCTCTTTGGGGCGCCGCGGGATGAACAGCTTCAGCCGCGCCTGCAAGAACGCGGCCTCATCCTCCTCACTGCAAGAGAGGCCAGATTAAAAATAAAGATTGAATTTATATCATTCAAATTTGTTCAAGATCTGGCAGGCGTGCCTGGTTAATCGCGCTTCCAGCCAGGGATCTGTTGTGGCAGGAACGACGCCGTTCGGCAGCCCCTCCATGAGCTCCTCTTCCATCATCTCTGCTCTGGCCTTTGTGCCTTTTCTTCGTCTTCTTTCTAATTAGAAATCAAAAAATAAATAGCTGCGTGTATTGTGGCGCAACAAGCGTGAAGGGCAGGAGGACAAGAGGAAGGGAGCGACTAAGCAGAGGAAAGCTTCTCGGCCACCTTTTCGATGCGAGCGTTCAGGGCGTCGACGTTCTTCTGGATGGTGGCCATGTTCTCGGCAAGCCCGTCCTCCACCTGCAACAGAAAAGAAAAGTGAGCCAAACACTGGAACCAGTCCTCTGTGGGCCGGGTGGTCAAGGTACCTTGATGAGGTGAGCGTTGTGAGACGACAGCATGTGAACGATCTGGGACTGCTGGTTGTGAAGATGGCGCAGGGTCTGGGAGAAGGTGAGGCTCTCCTCGTGCAGCGGGCGCAGCGATTGCAGACGGGCGATGATGGCCGGCATCTGCTGAATGGTGGCGTCTGCTCGCGCCATCATCTCGTACACTTCATTGACCTACGAGCAGACGAAGAGGTGGCGTCAGCCCAACGAGCCAAAGACCAGCGAGTAGAGCGGAACAGTAGAAGGCACCTTCTTTTCCTGGTGCGCTGGGAGCCCAGTCTTCTCCTCGCTGCGGGCAATGTCGTCGAGCTCGAGCGAGAGCATCTTGAGCTTCCTGTCCACCTTATCCAGCTCCACTTGGTTGAGAAGACTGAGCTTGTCGTTCATAGACTCGACCAACGAGAGCATGTCGTTCGCCGGCAGGTTTCCCTGTTGTGTGCGTTGTGCGCGCGCGTGTGTGTTGCCATCAATGGTCGAGTCGTCTGGCCGTGCACACAGAGCGGCTGGCCGACGTACCATGAAGGTGTTGGCGCCCAACAGCTTCTCCAGCTGCGCCATCCGTCTATCCATCTCTGACAGTACAGACAGCTCGCTTCCCTCCTTAGCGCTTTCGGCAAGCGCCGGCGTGTAATAGAGCTCGTACGTGATCTGCGCATCCGTGGGCACGTGTGCGGCGAATGAGTGTGTGACACTACGGACGAACATCACCAGTTGGGCGGGGGCGCAGAGCGGAGCAGCATTGTACCTGCCCCTTGTCGTCGCTCGACGCGTCCTCCTGCTTCCTCTTGTCCTTGGCCCCGACGGCCTCCAAGTGAGAAATGAGCTTCTTGGAGAGGTTGGCCTGAAGAATGGAGGACTGCTCGTTCTCGTAGTTGGGGTTGAGGAAAGGTCGGTGCTCCTCCTTGGCGATCAGGTCCTCCAGTTGCACCTGCAGCTGTTGCACCTGTGGCTCGCAGGATATCACCAAACGTTGCGAGATGAGTGCACAATGATACAAAAGTGCATCAAAGCACGCAATGTGGTGATTCAGTGGTGAGTGAATACCTCGTCGGCGATCTCCAGTGCGGGGATGTCCTGCTCCAAAGGCGTGCGCTTCTGTAACGTGTGACACTCGACATGTCAGCAACTCGAACGCACCACCACCAGGATGCGCGGATGGAGGGTACGCACCTCGGCCGCGGCGCTGAGCTCCTCGCTCAGCTCCCTGACTTCGGATTGCAGACGCTGGAACCTCTGCAGCGGCGTCTCCTGGAGCGACTTGAGGTCCTCCTTGGAGGCCTCAAACTCCTTTTGCTTCGACGCACGCCGCACCGTCGAGGAGAAGTCTAGTAGACCACCACCACAGGCGAGGAGAATGCGCATCAGACATTACACCAGGAATCGAGCGATGGTCACAAACTGGCGCACAAAGCGCGCTGCAGTGGGTGGTGTATGCACCTTGCGCAGAGTCAAACCCCTTGTCGTAGAAGCGAGCGAATGCCTTGTTGGGTGTCACGCCAGTCCTGTCGATGTTCGCGTTGTCTCGTTCCTAGAGGCGAGGGTCGTGTGAGAGTCCAGCGAGGTGGAGCGTGGGGGTGGGGTCGGGGGAAGGGGAGAGCACCTCAACGACCACCACGATGGGGCCACTGTCTTCTGCATCGGGAGTCTCAAACACCTCAGGTTGGCGCAGAGCCTGTGCAGAAAGAGAGTCACTTTAGGGCAACTTGATTGAGCCGAATTCTCAAATTCGAGCTGTTAAAAGAGCTGATATATTGTAGTCGATCACTGAGTGGAGTGGGGCTCACCAAAGGTCGTTTGATTTTCTCTTGCTGTTGGTCAATCGCCTGTGTAGCCTCTCCTTCCATCGTCGATCTGATTATGAGTTTTCTTTCTTTTATGTTTTCCTTTCATTTCTTGCAAGTTGCCTCCGACTGACTTGCGCATCAGAGAGCATTCAATCAATTCAACAATAATGGGTGGAGGTCCTCGTTTCCCGTTCCCCAAGTGGGTATGGTTGCATTCAATATGAACGGCTATTGATTGGCAAGCATGGCCTTTATCGGCAGCTAATCTACGCCACCAAATTGGCCTTTAATTTTTCTTCCTAGGTCTGGTCGCCTGCCGGCGGTTGGTGGTGCGAGAACCCCCCGAACGCGCAGCGCAATCTTAGGATCGTCCTGGGCCTTAACTTCGCCATTGCTGGCGCTGTCTTCTTCATTTCCGCCGCCAACGAGGTCCCCCCCTCTTGTGTGTCCGTGAACCACTTTTTCGCATGACCTCACCACGCTACCCCGCGCAGAGACGGCTGCTGAGCCACCCCACCATTCCCGTTCCGTCCCAGCGCTGGAGCGCGTGGACTAAGGTGGACGACCCTGACTACAAGCGCAAGCTCGCCGCGTACCACAAGAACAAGAAGCCCCTTTGGGAAAGGTTAGACAGTTTTTGCTTTTTGTCACTTCATCACGCCCCCTCCTGCGCTGGCCTGGGCATGAGTGCGCACTCGTCTCAGTCTGTGTGCTCTGGTGCTCACTTCCTCCCTCGCACCATTTGCAGAATCCTCCCCGACGCCATGATCCAGGACGAGCACGGCCACCACTAGACCACCCACTCCGTTAGTGTCTTCACGTGTCAGCCTCCACTAAAGCCCTCTTTGTGATACCCTACCCCGCCTTTCCCTCGTTTAGCGTTGCAGACATTCCATTCCGTCTTGCGCTAGTGATGCGCGAGAGTATCAGCTTATACCGAGCCAGCCGATGCCCTCGCACGGCCGCCACATGCTCATCATGAGCATCTAACCGAGAGAAGTCAGGCTCCAACCACCTGCCCACGAGCTCACGTTGGGCGCCCACTTCGGTTCTCTGGCTTGCGCTGCCACGTCGCAGAAGGGAAAAGCGGGGGAAAACGAACGCGAACCGCAAACGAATCGGGCCACGTTAGAGATCGAGCATCAAAGCTGGGCATCTTTTGGTAAAGAAACACAGGATGGAGGGCACCACAGGCAGCGCATCACATTTTGATCACCTCTTCAAGCTTCTCATAATTGGCGACTCAAGCGTGGGCAAATCTTCCATTTTGCTGCGCTTCACGGAGGATGAATTCGACGATGAACACCCCGTCACCATCGGTGCGCGCCTCTCATAATCACCCCATAGCTCTTTTATTAATGTGTGGCTCTGTTTGTGAAGGCGTCGATTTCAAGGTCAAGACTATACAGCTGGGCGCAAAGAGGATCAACCTCACCATTTGGGATACGGGTAATGCTGGTTTCCCCCTCGCCAACAACACACGCACAGGCCTAATCCCTGTTGTCTCTTCACAAACAGCTGGGCAAGAGAAGTTCAGATCTCTGACGAGCTCCTACTACCGGGGCACCCAAGGCATCATCTTGGGTACGCAACTCAGTCTACTCAAACAGCGGTGCACGATCCTAACCTTGAGACATACACGTCGCGTGTTGGTGCCACTTAGTCTACGACGTGTCTTCCCGGGAGAGCTTCCAGCACTTGAGCGTGTGGTTGAACGAGATCGAGATGTACTGCAACAACAGGTACACGCACCCCTGTTCTCTGCTTGTCCACCGCATTCACTGACTGCGTGCCCTGTCGCCCAGTGATGTGGTGAAGCTTCTGGTGGCCAACAAGATCGACCTCGGAGACAGACAAGTGTCCAGGGAAGAGGGTCTTGCCTTTGCCAAATCTAAGGCGATGGTACAGCAACACCTTTTGCCGCTCCTACTTCAATGGCTTACACGAACTTCAGGTGTTCATCGAGTGCTCGGCCAAGACCAAGCTCGGCATTCAGCAGGCGTTCGAGGAGTTGGTGACAAAGGTACAGGACAGCAAGCTAATTGGCATCTTCTTTGACCGAGTTGTGATGACATTTGCTATCTACATGTACTACGTGCTCCAACATAGATTCTCGAAACGCCCAGTCTCTACGAGAAGGAGACCAAGGCCACCGGCACCGTCTCCATGAATCAAGACTCCGAAGAGCAGCAAGAGGGCGTGTGCAGCTACTGCTAGATCAGCCCTGCTCGCGTCTGTACGGTACATTGACATCGCACCGGATTAGACGCCGACACCACGAACACACACCACACCACGTAGTGCTTGTGTGCACCATTTCCATTCGCTTCCTGTAAATATGATCAATCGATTTTTACTCCACAGCTGGTTTCGCTCCATGACCAAGGGCTCGCATGACTGCAGGGTACTGACGAGTTTATTTGTTCTTCTTTGACTTCTTCTTCTTCTTGTCTTCTTCCTCTCCCTTGCCTTTCTTACTCTTCTTCTTCTTTTTCGTTTCTTCATCTTTGGTCTTCTCCTTCTTCTCCTTCTTTTTTCTCTTCTTCTCCTTCTGTTCTTCATCACTCTCCGATTTTTGCTTCTTTGCCTTCTTCTTTTTGTTCTCTTCCTCCTCCTTCTTGCTCTTCTTCTTCTTCTTTTTTGATTCCTCCTTTCCATCACTGCTTCGCTTTCTCTTCTTCGCCTTCTTCTTGCTGCTTGTCGTTTCGTCGTCGCTCTCCTTCTCCTTCTCCTTCTTCTTCACGTCCGGTTTCGATTCCTCTGCACCTTCGTCCTTCTCCTCCTCCTCTTCCTTCTTGGCCAGGCTGGCAGGCCGCGAGGTGATTCCTCGCTGCATCTGCTGAAACTTCCTCTTCATCTCCAGCCAGTCATTCCTGTACGCGTGCGGAGGGATCAGACCAGGTCGTGTGCTACTCCACCGCACGCACACGCACACGACCACACACACTGGAAGACGCACTTGTGCAAGACGCGCAGGCCCGTGGGGTTGTCGGTGGGGTGGAAGGCGTTGAGAGCGTTGACGGCGGCGACGGCCCCGTCGTGCTGGGCGAACTCGATGAAGGCGAAGCCCTTGAACGACTTGTCCGGGTTGCGCGGGAGCGACACGTAGTTGACCGCTCCATGCTGCTCGAACATGCCACGCACCACATCGTGGTCATATCCTTCGGGCAAGTGCTCCTGCACACTCGCATCACAGGCACCACCAAACGATAAGGTGAACAAAGAAGAGAGTCGAGTCGGTAAAGTGATTAAATCGCAAAATTTAGCGATTGGAGATGCGTACCGCGTAGACGGTGTTGGCTTCAGTGTCGTATTCGACAAAGGGCTCCTTCCTCTTTACACGCGTGCCGTCCCGATTGACCTTGAGCGTGGACGATTTGCGCAGGGCACGCACGAGCAGCTCCAAATCGCGAGTGATAGATTGGACCCGTGGGAAATTGGCGAACATCGCCACGTCCACGTAGCCCTTCGGATCGGCTTGCACGATGGGCCGCAGAAACTTGTCCTTCATCAAGTTGCTGCTGCTCAGATAGAACTCTATCTGTTTCCTCACCTTCTCCTCCGTCGCCGCTGCCATCTTTGTGCTGTATTGATATTTGTTTTTACTTTACTCTCATTTTTATTCAATAACCTCCAATGGAAGCATTGCTATGAGGAAGGCTACATGTGGGTCGGTTGGTACGCGGTGTAGGAGCCATTGATGGCTTGAAGGTGGTCCGCCCAAACGAGGGTGGCATCGAGCAGGGACGAGATCTGGGTAGTTGTTGGCACGGGGATGGCACCAGCGAACTTGTCAAAGTGGTTGTCTTGCCACAGGCTCATCACCGTCATCGCCCCGCTGTGAGGCGGGCTCACCAGCATCCACATGCCCTCCCTCTTGTCGCACACGAAGTCGCCGTGGGCCTCGCAGCCGTTGGCCAGCACACACTTGGCCCGGCCGTGCAGCTTGTCGCTCACCAACACACCCTGGGTGACCTCGCCCCTGGCGCTCGTGGCCTGGCCAGGCCCGTGCCTGAGGCCGTGCGCCCAGTCCCCTTCGTGCCGCGAGCCTTCGCGGTCGTCGAGCGCGCCCTGCCTGTGCTCCCGGTTGTGCTTCCACCCGCCCTCGTAGGACAGCCGAGGGTCGTAGGCGGGGAAGCAGTAGGTGCCGAAGCCGTGGCGCTGGCCGTTGAACTTGTCGCCCGTGAAGGTGGCTCCATCAGGTCGAGTCTCGAACCGGGCCTGGTGTAGGAGGGGCGGCGCGGTGGGTTCTTCGGGGCAGCAAAGAGGCTGGGCCTCGGAATGTCATCTGGGCGGTGTAGTGGCGGGACCGCTGTCGTCTTCACAGCTGTAGTCGTCGTGGTAGTCTTCGTACTCGTCCTCCCCTCCTCGCCGCAGCAGCAAAACAGCACCCAACATGGCAGCCACAGACCTGCCGTAAAGCAGCACAGTAAGGCGTGAATGCAGTGGTCCGTCATCCCTCAGCCCTCAAGCCCCTGGGCAGGTGTATATCTTGCTCCTTGCTGTGGCGTGAGCAGTCGTTGAAAAGACCATGGTCAGCCACGCCAACCAAATTCAAATTCTTTAAATAGCCTAGGACACTTTCGTAGAAATGCAAGGAATGCAGAGAATCCCTCCGCAATTCGTGGTCCACAAGGCTGACTTCGGCTAACCGCAAGAAGGCCCTCTTTTCCCTTTTTCGCCGCACGAAAAATCAATCGCCCAACCGAAAATCAAAGCTCAGGTGAAGTTAGTTTTGTTTCGCGCGAAAGGGAAGAGCACGAAGAAGCCATTCGCTTGGGCAGAGGGACTCAAAAAGGGCGCAGGTCTGAGGAGTCCCATCACTCAACAACCGACAACCAGCGAGCCTCAGCACCTCCACTCCCCACACGCCTCTTTTCTTCCCCACAACAACCAACACACAACACAATGGCCAGCCTGATGCAAGCGATCAAGTGCGTGGTGGTCGGCGACGGTGCCGTCGGCAAGACCTGCCTGCTGATCTCCTACACGACCAACGCCTTCCCCGGCGAGTACATTCCTACGGTCTTCGACAACTACTCTGCCAACGTGATGGTCGATAACAAGGCCATCAACTTGGGCCTCTGGGACACGGCCGGCCAGGAGGACTACGACCGTCTCCGCCCGCTGTCCTACCCGCAGACCGACGTCTTCCTCATCTGCTTCTCGGTCACCTCGCCGCCGTCCTACGAGAACGCGCGCAACAAGTGGAACGCCGAGATCATGCACCACTGCCCGACCGCGCCCAAGCTGCTGATCGGCACCAAGTGCGACCTGCGCAGCGACGCCGATACGATCGCGCGGCTGGCCGACAAGCACATGCAGCCCATCCAGCCGGAGCAGGGCGAGAGGCTGGCCAAGGAGATCGGCGCCTGCAAGTACGTCGAGTGCTCGGCCCGCACGCAGCAGGGCCTGAAGAACGTCTTCGACGAGGCCATCCGGGTCGTGCTCAACCCGCCCTCGTCAAGAAGAAGGAGAACAAGAAGGGGAAGTGCTCTCACTTCTAACCCATCCCAAGCTCCCTGCACCCTGTAAAAATGATAACATTAAAAAACCAAATCACAACATTCAAATGATAAAATGGTCATTTATATATGTTTGTTTTGGTGAAATAATGGTACATGGTCGATTCTACTTTTCAGAACCGGAGGCCCTCGAACTGCCAGACCTTGACGGTGGCGTCCTTGGCCGCGGAGACGAGGCGATCTCTGCCGGCGACCAGCGCCTGCACCGAGCCCTGGTGACCCTCCTCGCCCGCCAGCGTACGCAGACAAGCGCCGGTCGTGAAGTCCTGTACATCCGCACCGACCAAGCGACACCGTTTCAGCTTCGCCACAACACGCGACACACAACACGGCCGGAGAGTACCCAGATCTTGATGGTCTTGTCCTGAGAGGCGGAAAATACGTGGTTGGCGGTGAGATCGACACCCCACACCCAGTGCTTGTTGCTGCCCTCCTGCGGCGATCGCGCAGCCGTGGCCGTCTCCTCGCTCCATGTGTTCCAGCACTCGCCCGTCCCAATATCCCAACACCTGCCCGCACATGCACAACACGACACACACGTCAATACGCGCACGCGCACGCGCACACGACACTCGATGAGATCGCATACCGAATGGTGGCATCGCCGGAACCCGAGACGACGTTGTCGGCCTGCGCGTCGAGCTGCACTGATGTGACGTCGTCCGAGTGGCCCTTGAGCACGGCGATGCACGAGCCGTCGCGCTTGTCCCACAGGCGCACGGTCTCGTCGACCGAGCCCGACACCACCAGGTTGTCCCGACACGCGCAGCAGTAGACGCCCCGCGTGTGGCCGCGGAGAGTGGCGACGTTCTTCCCCGTCTCCACGTTCCACAGCTTGATGGTACCGTCGAGCGCCGACGATGCGAGAATGCCGTTGGAGCTGTCGTACTGGAGGCCCGTTACGCCCCACTCGTGCGCCGCCGTGATGGTCCTATGGCCCATGTATAAGTGTTAGAATGTAAGGTATGTGTGCGTATGCAAGCGTGCGTTGGGGGTGAGGTGGGGCGCGTACCTGACATTCTTGTATTTGGTTACGTCCCAAATGCGAATCGACTTGTCCACCGAGCCAGACATCAGCAGCTTGTTGTCGTTTCGCGAATCAAAATTGAGGCTATAGATGCCTGTGTGGTTCGTCGTAAGACGCGACATGTGAGTGGATACCTCGCAACCGACAACGACGACGACGACAACAACAACTCATCTGGCGGGTGCAGGCGTGGTGCGTTACCTTCGGTGTGGGCCTTGGCCGAGTGGGCAAGGCGCCACTTGCCCTTGGTGAACTCCCAAAATCGGAGGCGCTTGTCCTCCGACCCGGAGGCGATCCGGTTGGGGCTGTCCAGCAGCTGCACCGCAAAAACCGACTTGTGATGCCCCTGAAACAAGGTACCAGACGCATATGAGCTATAGGCCTGGACCGCACCATGAAGTGGCGGTGATGTTGGTTGTTGTGGTTCGTACCTTGAGGGTAGTCACAGCGACCGACGCGCTCCGTACTCGCCTCTCCCTCTCGTCGCCTTCGATGTACAGTCGTCGCCAGTTGGGACCCTTGCCCCGGTTGCCGTTCCTCACCTTAACACTCTTCATCGCTTTGCACGGCCACCGACTGCACCTCTGCTCCCACAACTCCATCGCCTACGCACGCACCAGCGCACACGCACACGCACAACACCGCACACGCACGCACGCACACAACCAAGTGAGTGTTCGTTTAGTTTTGACGGCGCTCGAAGTGGTGAGTGACAGGTAGGTAGGTAGGTACCAAGAGACTCCAATATTTACAGACTTGGGCGAGGGAGTCGATGTCGCGTGCGGGGAGGAAGGAGAAGATATGGAGGGCCAGCGTCTTGGGCAGCCGGAAGACGCCCGCCGTCGAGGTGATGAGCGAGGCCAGCGACTGGATCTGCTTCTTCATCCTCCACGCCTTGCCCCCCGCACCCTCCTTCGGCGACGGAGCGCCACCACCACCACCACCACTGCTGCTCGGCCTATTAGAATAGCCCCACCCACCGTCAGCCTCAGCCGGCACGAGACCACGAAACAGTGTGGTGTGCGGAGTACTCGTCGGTCTGGTCGTCCGAGCCCCCCTTGAGGGTGATGAACGGATGGAGCAGCAGCTGCGCTGCGGTCGGTCGCTGCTTGGGCTCTCTGGAGAGTGGAGGTCAGGCGCCGCGGCAGTGCAACCCCGCAGCAGCAGCAGCAGCAGCAGCAACCGACAGGGAGGAGGAGAATGAATGGTACGGTACCGGATGAAGCACTGGGCGAGGAAGTCCTTGCAGTGCCTGGAGAGGGACGCGGGAATGTCGGGAAGCTGGTCCGTGTGGGAGATCTTGAACAGGGTGGCCACCTGGTCGCAGTGGTACACACACACACACACAGAGAGAGAGATGGTGAGTTCAGACCAACGATGGGGGAGCAGTCGATATCGTACCATGTTGGTGCACTCGGACCACGGCGGATGACACGTCGCCATTTCGATGATGGTGCAGCCGAGGGACCAAATATCGGCAGCCCTGCCGTAGCCGGTGCTTCGGAAGACCTCCGGGGCCATCCACCAGGGCGTGCCCACGATGCTCTTGTAGTTGGCAGTGCCCACCGTGGCGTTGGAGAACTTCTTGGAACACCCAAAGTCCGCTAGCTTCACCTTGCCCGACGGGTCCACCAGGATATTGGCCCCTTTGATATCTGCACACCGCACGTACAGGTTTAGTTGTCAACCGGTCGGCCCTTTATCTCTGCATTGGTGGACTGGAATGTACCCCGGTGTACGATTCCGCTCTTGTGGAGGTAGACGAGTCCGTGGAGGATCTGCTTGGTGTAGCGCCGGATGGTCGGCTCTTTCAAGGCGCCGTAGAAGGAGACCAGGCTGCTCAGCGATCCGCCCGGCACGTACCTGTACGCAACACACACACCACACACACACACCACACACACACACCACACACACACACACACACACACACACACACACACACACACACACACACACACACACACACACACACACACACACACACACACACACACACACACACACACACACACGATCAACCAATGGTCAAGCCGCACGCACGTAAGGAGTGATGGCAGGAGGAATGTACTCCATGAAAATGTTGAGAATATTGTCCTTGACGAGGGTGCCCAGGTACTGGACGATGTTGTCGTGGTGGATGCCCTTCATCACCTCGATCTCCTTGCTTGTCGCTGCCGACTGGTGTGTCGTAGAAGTCGTAAGCCATCGAAGAAGAAGAAGAAGAAGAAGAAGAAGAAGGGAACGTACAGCATCGTCGTCCGGACGGAGCACGATCTGCTTGACGGCGAACATGGCGCCGTCCTCGCGCAGTCCGACGTACACGACGCCGAAGGCGCCGGAGCCCAGCTTGATTCCGGGCTGCCAGTTGACCTTGGACCAGTCCTCGCAGTAGCCCGCGAGCGTGATCTTGCCGCTCGACGAGGTCTTCTTCGCCTTGCCCCCGAGCTTCCGCTTCTTCTTGCCCTTTCGCTTGGCCCGGTCGCTCTTCGTGGACTTGGCCAATAAAGCC
The DNA here is from genome assembly GCF_000313135.1 of Acanthamoeba castellanii str. Neff. Classification (NCBI taxonomy): domain Eukaryota; phylum Discosea; order Longamoebia; family Acanthamoebidae; genus Acanthamoeba; species Acanthamoeba castellanii. The sequence continues at coordinate 294,080 of NW_004457466.1, forward strand.
GCCGCCGCGTCGCCGACCATGTCCTGGACAGCCTCGCTCGCATGGGGTTGCTCTCCTGGTTGTTGTCCGATGATGATGGTGCCGCCGCCGCCACCGAGCGGCTGCTCGCCGTCGAGGATCTCCTCCAGGGGGTCGTTCACGTCGCGAAGGATCGAACTCTTTGGCGGGGTGCGAAACGGCACGAGGCCCTCGATCACGCTGGCCGTGAGCTCGTCCACCAGCGGCTCTGCGGAGGCACAGAGGCTCAGTGAGTGCTAACTGCAGTAACAGACGCGGAGCAGCGCACTCACACACACACACACACACACAACACCACACGGAGGAGGGGGGAGGGACGCACCATCGAGCGACGGGAAGTACTCGTCGCTGAAGACGGACGAGGGGAGGTGGCTCGTGGGCGAAGACAGAGGCGGCGGATCGGTAGCCGCGCTCGACGAAACGATGGCCGGGAGCACGATCGGCGGCGGGGGCGAGACCGACCGCGTCAGCGTCGCCGGGCTCTCCACCACCCCTCCCACCGCTACCAATCGAATGTGAGAACAATTTCAGGAACGCGAACAGTGAACGGAATCGGCGCGTACCGGGCGGGGCGCTGATGGCGATGGGCAAGGTGCCGGTGAAGGTGAGGTGGCCGGACCCCAGGTCGACGCTGGGCAGGTGGCTGGTGGGCGAGGCCAGGTCGGGCGGGAAGAGGATCGGCGGCAGGCCGATGCCCGATGGGGTGACGAGGGGCACATTGGGGTTGGGCGAGCCGGGGAACGACGGCAGGTGGCTGTCGGGCGACGACAGGGCCGGCGGCTGCGACGGCCGCATGTGGATGGGCACGGCGTTGATGTAGTCCGCGTACTCGGCCGACGTCAGCAGCGGCTGCGTCGAGAACTCGGAGAAGGAGCTGCGCGGGCTCATCCCCGGCGGCGTGTGCGTGGCCGGCGGCGGATTGATGACCGACGAGTCCGAGTTCGACCGACCCCTTAAAAAAAGCAAGAAATAAAAAGACAAAAAGAAAAGAAAGGAAGAAAATCAAAGAACACAGACAACACACACCACACCCACACACACACACACACAACCAAGAACGCTCAGCTCATGGACGCGTACAAGAGATCGGTGCGTGGTGATGGTACGTACCTGGAAGAGCCGAGGGCCTTGGCGGGTACGTCCCAGTTGAGCTCCTCCATGTCGGTCTGGATGGTGAGCTTCATGCGCTTGGTGGCTGAGAGCGGCTCGTGTGCGGGCACCACAGGCGGCGAACCCGAGGGCAGGTGCTGCACGAGCGGCGAGTACACGGTGGGCTGCTGCTTCCGTCTCGGCCGGCGATCGCCCTCGCCCTCGCCCTCGCTGTCGTCGTCGTCGTCAAACGCCTCCCCTTCCTCTTCCTCTCCCTCGCCGCCGTGTTCCGTTTCGCTCTGCTCCGTCGACGACTCCGAACCGCTCTCCGTGGACGCCTCCTCGGCCAGCGCTGCATATACGCCATCGAGGCTCCCCTCCCCTCCTTCGAACTTTTCTCCCTCCCCGTTCGCCCCGTCGACAGACCTAACATCGTCGTCGTCGTCGTGGCTCTCCGTCTCGCCGCTGGTGGTCTGCGGCGAGACGAGTCGCTCAACGTCATCGTCATCCGTCGTGGTCTCGGTCTCGGTCTCCGATCCGCCGGCGCCGGCGTCTCTGTCTCTTTTCCGTATGTCGTCGCCCACCTCGCTTCGGGCCACTTCGTCCTTGTCGTCCGCCGACTTGGTCCGCTCGATCTTCTTCTTGTTGGTGGGCGTGAGCCGCCGAATGAACGACCGACCGCGCCCGCCGCTGCTGCTGTTGCTGCCGCCGCTCCCGCTCAGCTCGCGCCTGAGCGCAGCTCCTCCCGCATACTCTTCGCCCTCCTCCTGCTCGCCGCCGCCGCCCTCACCCTCGCCCTCGCTCTCCTCCCTGTGGTTGTCGCCGTCGTCGCCTCGCCGCTGCTCGATCAGCTTGCCCTTGGCGTCCTTCCACGATATCCGCTTCTTCCGCCGCTTCTCCTTCTTCTCCAGGCCCCGCTCCTTGCCGCTCGACCGCTTCTTCCCCGCGGGACTGCCGCCGCCCGAGCTGCCGCCGCTGCTGCTGGCGGGCTCCTTCCTGGGCAGCGGCGGCCCGTGCCGGCCCCAGCTCCGCCGCCGCTGCTGCGACGTCGGCGACTCGGGCGGTGACTTGGGCGGCGACTTGGACAGCGCCATGCGCGACGGCAGCACCGGGCTCGACTTGGAGATCGGCCGGTTGTACCCATTGGCGCCCAGCAGGCCACCGCCTCCTCGCTCCTCCCGCGCCTCCCTGTCTTTTTCCTTCTCCCTCGACGACTGCCGCCGATGGACCGGCGCACTCGTGGCTTCGCCGCCACCGCTGCCGCCTGGGCCGGGCGTGGTGGCACCGCTGGGCGGGGTGGTGCCGGGCGTGGCGGTGCCGGTGCCAGGGCCAGTGTTGTTGGGGCTGGGGTTGGGCTCACGGGCGAGGTGCAGCTTGAGGTAGGGCTCGACAGCGTCGCGCTTGCTCTGCTTGCGGATGGCCTTGGCGTAGAGGGTGAAGGCCTCACGCACGTCGTGCTTGGAGTGGACGGTGATGAGGTCGCCCACGTGGTCCTCGTACTTGTGGATGGCGACGCCCTCGCCGAAGATCTCCTCAATCTTGGCTTTGAGGTGCCGATACTTGATGTCCGACGGCACCGTGAGCACGCTGATCTCCTCCCCGAAGAAGCACTTCAACCTCACCTGAGATGGTGTGATGATGAAAATCGATATTGTGATTATTTAATATAATGAAGAGATTAAAAGAGAAAATGGCCCTGCATAAGAGGGAGGAAAGGAGAACGAACCTTGTCGCTAGATGCACCATTCCGTTTGAATTTTTTCAAACCAAAGCTGGCCATTCAAACGCAGGGAGACGCTCCCTCTCTTCTCCTCGATTATCGCTAGGTGTCCTTTGCAAAATGATCCTCCGTTCTGGCTCTTGGCATCGATTCACCTCCTCTCCTCTGCCAGGCCTCTCCCCACAATAGAGAACCAAAAATCTCTCTTCCTCTGCACACAGAGATGAGAATCCGCGACAGTGGTCGCGCAGCACGATTGTGATTGTTTTTCATTTCCGGCCAAAGCACACGGTCTGGGCACCCAAAGCTGATAATCGGTTTAGGCCGGCAAAACCAACCTTGGTTTTGGCCAGACGAGGTTAAGGTGGCGGGTGTAATGAGCGTTTTTGTTGGGGTAACGCAAACAGATCAGGAATCGGTGCTGGAAGAGAGCACGACGACGTGTAATTTTACTTGACAAAAGCGCTCCATCTTCTTCTTGTGTAATATGTCGCGCTTCAGGCAGGGTTCGAAGGTACCTTAAATCTCTCTCTTCTCTTTTTGTCCCGTTCGCTGCGCAGATCTGCATTCATTCAGCGCCCTCATTCATCCTTCACCCCGCGGCAACGCATTTTGCCAATCTGGAGTGTGCGCGACTGCGCGACCAGTGTTATAATTATTTGTTATTATTTGTGTTTTTTCCCCTATTTGTCGATTATTATTATTATTTCGTGTGCGAATAAGAGTAACTCACCCACCCCACCTGCGAAACCACCACAGTTCAGGCACGTGAAGGGCCAGGTGAGCAAGCGCGAGCTGTGGTACGCCGACGTCCAGGGTGACGTGTCCGGCGAGGCCAACCCCATCGCCGTCAGCGGCAAGTTCGTCGCCGTCGCGTGGCGCGCCACCGGTGGTGGCAGGTAACTCTCGCTCCGTGTCTCATGTGTGCGTGTGCGACGTGTCGTGTCGTGCGTGTGCGGCGTGGCGTGTGGCGTGCGTGCGCTCATACCGCGTGTGTGTGCGTGCGTGCAGTGTGGGTGTACTCCCGCTGGACAAGCCGGGCAAGAGGCAGGGCGGCGTGCCGATGATCCACGCGCACACGGCGCGGGTGGTGGACCTGCACTTCAGCCCGTTCAACGACAACCTCCTGGCCACGGGCTCCGAGGACTGCTCGGTCAAGGTGTGGGAGGTGCCCGACGACCTGGCCAACGGGTCGACCTACTCCACGGCCAAGGCCCAGTTCAAGGGCCACGCCAAGCGCGTCGAGATGGTCAAGTTCCACCCCGTGGCCGACAACATCGTCGCCTCCGCCTCCGTCGACAAGACCCTCCGCCTCTGGGACATCAACGCCCAGTGTACGCGTCCCTCCTCATTTATGTGTTGATTTATTAATTTATTTTACTTTATTTGGATATATTTTTATTTATTCATTTATTATAAATAAATGACTGTGCTGACGTGGACTTGTGTGCGTGTGGCCGTGAGCAGCTGAGAAGCTTTCGGGTGCCTTCCCCGACAGCGTGTTCTCCTTCGATTGGAACTACGACGGCAGCCTGATCGCCCTCACCACCAAGGACAAGAAAGTCCGCGTTTTTGACCCGCGCTCCCGCTCCGTCGTCCAGGTACTCCTTTCGTGCGCGTGCGTGTGCAGTCGTGTGCGGTCGTGTGTGCGGTCGTGTGCGTATGGACGGAGGCTGACGGGTGATTGTGAAATGTAACGTTTGGCAGGAGGGCGCGAACCACGAGGGCGTGAAGCCTTCGCACGTGGCGTGGCTCGGCGAGCTCGACCGAATCGTCACCACGGGCTTCAGCCGGATGCGTGAGCGCAAGTTCGCCGTCTACGACTCGCGCGACCTCAGCAAGCCCCTCACCACCAACACCCTCGACTCCTCGACCGGCATCGTCATCCCCCTCTACGACAACGACGCCCGCATCCTCTACCTCGCCGGCAAGGTGCCCTCGCGCCACCACATCCCCAGCTGATCGTTTGTCGTCACGACGTGAAGGCCTGGACTGACTGGCGGCGCACTGTGTGCGTTCTACGACCACGACTAGGGTGACGGCAATATTCGCGCGTATGAGATCCTGGAGACGGCCCCGCACTACTCGGAGCTGCCCGCCACCATCTCCGACGTCGCTCAGCAGGGCATTGCCATCGTACGCTTTTCTTTCTCTTTCCCTTCGCCCGCCGTTGAGGGGGTTGGCTCACCCTGTTTTGTGCGGTGCTGACGATGGTGCGACCGCATCACAACAGCTGCCCAAGCGTGCGTTGAACGTGATGGACTGCGAGGTGGAGCGCCTGTTCAAGCTGTCCCAGGACGACATCATCCCCGTCTCCTACGAAGTGCCCCGCAAGGTGCGTACCAACCAATACGGCCCCAACGCAACTCTGAAGACGATCTCTTCGCTTGGTGGCTCGGTGTGCTGACGTCATCACTCGTGTTGGACGGAACCCAGACCCACAGGACCTTTGCCGAGGACCTGTTCCCGCTGACCGCGGCCAACGTGCCCGCCCTGAGCGCCGACGAGTGGTTCTCGGGCGAGACCAGGCGGCCCAACCTCATGAGCCTTGACCCCGCCAAGCGCGGTACCGTGCCTACTCGTATCACTGCAACACGCACGCACACACACAACACTAACCGGCTATTCCGCGCTTCAGGCCAAACGATCTCGTCGAGCTCTTCGTCTTCGTCTTCTTCATCGTCGTCGTCGTCGTCTTCTGCTGCGCCCGCCGCGAGCACTCCCGCGCCGGCCAAGGAGGAGACCCCCGCGCCCGCGCCCATCTCGACCTCCACTCCGCTTTCGATCTCGGTCACTGTGCCGGCCAACGCCGAAGCCGAAGTCGACGAGGACGAGGACTACGTACGCAGCCACGCCCCTCCCTGCACCGGCCCCGTGGCCTTCAGGCTTGCCCCGCTCACACCGTGTGCGTGTGCTGTGTTACGTGCGTGCGTGTGCTGTGTTACGCGTGTGGTTCTCAGTACGTGCCCACGGCCAAGTCGATCGTGAGGCAGACCAAGTTCAGGCATCTCCTGGTCAAGCCCACCCAGCAGTCCGAGTGGTACCCGCCACCCGCCCATCATTTCCTCGTCTTCTTGTTTCGTTTTATTTTGAAATTTCTAATTTCGTTATGATAATGTTTCCATTTTATTTTCAAATCGATGCAGGGTGACCAACGTGAAGGTGGAGTCGAGCGCGGCCGACGCGTCACTGCTGAAGGCCAACGCCAAGTACTTCGCCGTGCCGTGGAAGGGCTCTGGTGGCCAGGTACGGCGCCCCATTTTTTTAATTGCAACACACACACGCACACACACACGATTCCTGTTATTTCACATATATGTGTGTGCGTGCGTGCGTGCGTGCGATTGTGTCAATCCAGGTGGCGGTGATCCCGGTCAACTTCAAGGGCAAGCTGCCCGACAAGATCGGCACCATCGAGACCGGCAATGACGCCCTCGCCTTCGAGTTCCACCCCTACCGCGATGATCTGCTCTACGTGGGTCTCGACAACGCCACCATCCGCCTCTACAAGGTGCCCGACAACGACCTCTTCAAGCAGAAGACCAACCACACCGAGTTCGACGGCGTGCTCCGCGGTACGCCACTGTTTTCCATTTACATATTATATTATTATTATTATTATTATGAATTATTATTTCCTGTAAAAGAGCAAAAATTGATTTTATTATTTTTATTATTTTTTGTAGGCCACGGAAGGCGAATTTCGAACCTGTTCCAGCACCCGAGCTCGGGCGACATCCTCGTGTCGACCTCCATGGACCTGTCCGTCCGCCTGTGGGACATCACCGCCCTCAGCGAGCTCTCCGCCATCAAGGTACCCTCCACCGCCCCTTGTACGTCCCGCCCCGCTCAACACACACACACACAATCACACCACACACACCACACGACCGCACACGCATGCAGGGAGGTCACAGCGAGCAGATCCAGTCGGTGGTGTTCAACTACGACGGCGGGGTGATGGCGACGTCGGCCAAGGATCAGCGCATCCGCCTGTGGGACCCGCGCTCGGGCGCCAAGATCGACGAGACCGTGGGCCACGAGACCCCCAAGGCCTCGCGCCTCGCCTGGCTCGGCAACTCTACCCGCGTCCTCTCGACCGGCTTCCACAAGTCGAGCGAGCGCGAGTTCATGATCTTCGACACCCGAAACTTCTCCAAGCCCCTCACCTCCTCCCTCATCGGTACGCACACGACCCACACCGCACGACACGACGCACGACACGCACCGCGCGACACACGACACGACACACGCTGATGGTGGTGATGGCAGGCACGGGTTCGGGCGTGTTCGAGCCGTTCTTTGACGAGGACATCGGGGTGGTGTACCTCATGGCCAACGGCGACTCGTCGATCAAGTTCTGGGAGGTGAGCGAGGAGGCCCCCTACGCCCACTACCTCACCGAGAGCCTGTCCACCCGCCAGCAGGCCAGCGTCGCCCGCCTCCCCAAGACCGCCTGCGACGTCCGAAACGTACGCGCAGCCCTCCCCTCCCTCTCTTACGTGTCGTGTCGTGTCGTGTCGTGCGTGCGGCCATGCGTGTGTTGCACGTGTCGTGTGCGGTCGTGCGTGTGCGGTCTGACGAATGTGGGTTGTGCAGGTTGAGGTGGCTCGCTTCATGAAGCTCTCCGGCTCGACGGTCGAGGAGTTCAGCGTCCGCGTGCCCAGGACCAGGGTACGCGCCACCAGGAGAACAAAGAACGAAGTGAGATATGATGGTTAGGGGGGACAATCGCTCACCGACGCACGCACACAGACCGAGTACTTCCAGGACGACGTCTACCCGCCCACCCGCGCCCACGAATCCGTTCTCACCCCGCAGCAGTGGTTCTCGGGCCAGAACGCGCAGCCTAAGCTCGTCAGGTGGGTCGTCGTTGATCGCTTTCGCTCTCTTTCTTCTCTGTCTTGAGCAACCGATCTCACCCGCTTTCGCTCTCTCTTCTCTTCTCGACGAGACCAGCCTGAAGCCGAGCGACATGACACCGCTCTCCGAGGCACCCAAGGTGGTCAGGAAGATGCGCAAGTTTGAGACCGTCGAGACCAAGCAGGACGCCGCCGACCTCAAGGACGTCGTACGCGCACCCCTCTTTTCTTCCCTTGTCTCTGTCTGTCTGTCTGTCTGCTTTGGAATTGCTTTGTTATTGCCTTGTTATTTTGTCTGGTTTGTCGTAGTTTTGTGGTTGTGATGATGACAATGACTTCGCCATCCATGGCTCTGATCACGTGACGATGCATGTGCAGGTGATGAACAAGTTCTACGGCAAGATGCAGGAGTACAAGGAGGAGAAGGAACCGCTCCCGCAGGACCTCCAGCAGGGCGCGGAGGAGGACGAGTGGTCCGACTAAGGGCAGGGCGATGATCGTTAGAAAGTCTCCGTAGTCTGCTCCGTGTGGGCGAAAGTTGTGGGCTGACCGAATGAAAGAAGGTTCTGGTTGGTCGGGACTTTAAATACTGACCAATAGGCATAAACCTTATATTACTTGGTAATTAAGTTCGTTTTAATCGATTAGAACGCGAGGCTACGCAAGTCAGTTTGTTTTTCGAACGTTGAATTTGGAAAGCATTTGAAGATGACGGAGTACAAGCTGGTGATTTTGGGTGCCGGAGGTGTGGGCAAGAGCGCTCTCACGGTCCAGGTACCTGATCCCTCCAAGAGCAAAAACAAAATAAAAAATCTCCTGACCTCTTCATCTCGCACTATTTAGTTCGTCAATCACACGTTCCTCGAGTTCTACGATCCCACTATCGAAGGTGCCCTCTCGCTTTCTCCTCTTCTCGTGTTTTACAACCGAAGATTCATCTCAGCTTACCGCTTCTCTCTATGACTCCTGCCTCTCATCAGATTCGTATCGAAAGCAAGTAGAAATCGATGCCATCACAACAATCCTCGACATCCTTGACACCGTACACCACTGCCCCGACGTTTGCTTCTGCTTGTTTTTAATTCCATTTAATTACTACGCAAAAAGGCACAAAATGGAAAAAAAAACCTGTACGGCTGACACCGTGGTGGGTTTGTCTGTTGACAGGCCGGGCAGGAAGAGTTCGCGGCCATGCGGGAGCAGTACATGCGACAAGGGCAGGGCTTTGTTCTCGTCTACAGGTAGCCTGGGACCCCAACCAGCAGGTCCAGCTGGGCCGTGCTTGGCTAACGCGCGCGTGTGTGTGACAGTGTGACAAATCGGTCGACGATGGAGGAGGTTACGGCGATGAGGAACCAGGTCGGGCGGGTGAAGGAGGGCGACGGCATGGCCGACGTGCCGCTGGTGCTGGTGGGCAACAAGATCGATCTCGTGGACAGCCGCGTGGTCTCCACCGACGAGGGCGCCGAGCTGGCCCGGAAGCTCAACTGCCCCTTCGTCGAGGCCAGCGCCAAGGAGCGCATCAACGTCGACGAGGGCTTCTACCAGGTGGTGCGCGAGATCCGACGCATCTCGGCCAAGAAGGCCGGCGCCGCCGGAGGAGCCAAGAAGAAGGGGGGCCGAGGCGTCACCTCAAAGGGCCGAGGCCAGTCCGGCAAGAAGAAGGGATGCCTCCTCTTCTAGTTTCCCTTCTTCTTCACCAAAGCACACACATCTCTCCACGCACCCTAACATTTTTGCACCCACCTGTAAGATAACAAACCAGATCTTATTTTAAATAAAAATGACATTAATATCATATACCACAAACATACTTCAATAGACGAACACAACAAAGATGCAACACCCGAGGAGACCTTTTCTCTTTCTGGCGCTGGTGGGCGTGGGGCTGATTCTGACGTGCAGGCGGCGTCGGGCCAGAGTGACCGCCAGGGCTAGGTGCGCCGCTACGACCTCACCCCGGCGGGCAGCGCTGTCAACATCTACTTCGTGGTTTGCCCAACACTTTCTGTGCGTGCTGCCTCTACCAGAACTCGACCATGGGTTGCTCCGACCCGACCATGGGTTGCTCCGACCCGACCATCGGTGGGCCAAGTGTCCGCCGTTCGGCGGCTTCGCACTGGTCTTCAAGTACGTACGCCTGGCGTTGGTGGCGTGGGAGTAGAGGGCGTCGTCCACATTAAAGGAGGTAAGGTTGGAGGTTAAATAAGGGTGGTGTACTGAGTTGGTCCCACAAGAAGAAAGAATACAAGCAGGAGAGGAGAGGTGAGAAAGGAGAGAAAAGAAGAAGGCGGAGGAGAGAGAAGGTGATGGTGGGGGAAAACACTCTCCCAAGAGTGGAAAACTTTTTCAACCTGCCCTGGCCTCTCAGCCACCCAACGCCATGCCTTTGATGCTTCCTTGTGTTGACTAGTGTAACATGCAGATCGCGTCCACTGCAAGTATTTACAGAAGACAAAGATGAGTGATCAGTAACAGCCAAAGCAACAACCACTGGAAGGTAAATGCATGCGTACTGTTTGGGGCGCGTCTGTCCTCAACCAAGAGAAGCCCGGAGTCTCTGTATTTCTGCTGACACATCATGCCCCGAGTTGTGCTGGTCTCGCAGCTTCTCCAGCGTCTGTACACACACACACACACACACACACACACACACACCACACACACACACACACACGACAAACAGAGAGAGAGAGGGATTGTGATTAGTGGTTGGAAGTAGAGGGCAGGGAAGAGAAGGAGTACCTCCAGGTTGCTTCTTAGTTCTATACACTTCTCAAACTGCATGGACGAAGTGGCCGCTTGCATGGCCGCCTGCACTTTAGCAATGGCGCCATCCAAGAAGGGACCCACTGGTACACCGCAACAAATTACAAGGAGAGTGTGAGCGCAAGATCGCTCTCGACGTCATGAAGGCAATGTGTGGTGGGGGGGGGCGACAATTAATTGGCGTCGTACCATCCTGTCCGCCGTTGCTGCCGGGGGCAGGCCTGGGAGGAGGAG